>NW_027144771.1:0-32699 GCF_026170545.1 Melanerpes formicivorus | reverse complement strand
ACCAAATCCAATTTGCCATCTGATCTAACTTCTGGAGGCAGTCAAAATGAGCCTTAGAATTCTTCCCTACCTTATTCCTGTGCTGAGATACAGGCTGCTCCAACCTGCAGTAAAATGCTTGATTTCGAGAGTGAGCGAAACTAATGAAAACATTGTTGGGGTAAAACCTAAAGGGAAAGACCTAGCACCAAATTGCAATTGGCCATCTGATCTAACTTCTGGAGGCAGTCAAAATGAGTCTTTGAATTCTTCCCTACCTTATTCTTGTGCTGAGATACAGGCTGCTCCAACCTGCTGTAAAAATGCTTGATTTCGAGAGTGACGCGAAACTAATGAAAACATTGTTGGGGGTAAAACCTAAAGGGAAAGACCTAGCACCAAATTTACATTTGGCCATCTGATCTAACTTCTGGAGGCAGTCAAAATGAGTATTTGAATTCTTCCCTACCTTATTCTGTGCTGAGATACAGGCTGCTCCCAACCTGCTGTAAAAATGCTTGATTTCGAGAGAGAGCGAAACTAATGAAAACATTGTTGGGGTAAAACCTAAAGGGAAAGACCTAGCACCAAATCCAATTTGGCCATCTGATCTAAACTTCTGGAGGCAGTCAAAATGAGTATTTGAATTCTTCCCTACCTTATTCCTGTGCTGAGATACAGGCTGCTCCAACCTGCTGTAAAATGCTTGATTTCGAGAGTGAGCGAAAACTAATGAAAACATTGTTGGGGTAAAACCTAAAGGGAAAGACCTAGCACCAAATCCAATTTGCCATCTGATCTAACTTCCTGGAGGCAGTCAAAATGATCCTTAGAATTCTTCCCTACCTTATTCCTGTGCTGAGATACAGGCTGCTCCCAACCCTGCTGTAAAATGCTTGAATTTCGAGAGTGAGCGACAACTAATGAAAACATTGTTGGGGTAAAACCTAAAGGGAAAGACCTAGCACCAAATCCAATTTGCCATCTGATCTAACTTCTGGAGGCAGTCAAAATGATCCTTAGAATTCTTCCCTACCCTTATTCCTGTGCTGAGATACAGGCTGCTCCAACCTGCTGTAAAATGCTTGATTTCGAGAGTGAGCGAAACTAATGAAAACATTGTTGGGGTAAAACCTAAAGGGAAAGACCTAGCACCAAATCCAATTTTGCCATCTGATCTAACTTCTGGAGGCAGTCAAAATGAGTATTTGAATTCTTCCCTACCTTATTCCTGTGCTGAGATACAGGCTGCTCCAACCTGGCTGTAAACAGATGCTTGATTTCGAGAGTGAGCGAAACTAATGAAAACATTGTTGGGGTAAAACCTAAAGGGAAAGACCTAGCACCAAATCCAATTTGCCGTCTGATCTAACTTCTGGAGGCAGTCAAAATGATCCTTAGAATTCTTCCCTACCTTATTCCTGTGCTGAGATACAGGGCTGCTCCAACCTGCTGTAAAATGCTTGATTTCGAGAGTGAGCGAAACTAATGAAAACATTGTTGGGGTAAAAACCTAAAGGGAAAGACCTAGCACCAAATCCAATTTGCCATCTGATCTAACTTCTGGAGGCAGTCAAAATGAGTATTTGAATTCTTCCCTACCTTATTCCTGTGCTGAGATACAGGCTGCTCCAACCTGCTGTAAAATGCTTGATTTCGAGAGTGAGCGAAACTAATGACAAACATTGTTGGGGTAAAACCTAAAGGGAAAGACCTAGCACCAAATCCAATTTGCCATCTGATCTAACTTCTGGAGGCAGTCAAAATGAGTATTTGAATTCTTCCCTACCTTATTCCTGTGCTGAGATACAGGCTGCTCCAACCTGCTGTAAAATGCTTGATTTCGAGAGTGAGCGAAACTAATGAAAACATTGTTGGGGTAAAACCTAAAGGGAAAGACCTAGCACCAAATCCAATTTGCCATCTGATCTAACTTCTGGAGGCAGTCAAAATGAGTATTTGAATTCTTCCCTACCTTATTCCTGTGCTGAGATACAGGCTGCTCCAACCTGCTGTAAAATGCTTGATTTCGAGAGTGAGCGAAACTAATGAAAACATTGTTGGGGTAAAACCTAAAGGGAAAGACCTAGCACCAAATCCAATTTGCCATCTGATCTAACTTCTGGAGGCAGTCAAAATGAGTATTAGAATTCTTCCCTACCTTATTCCTGTGCTGTGATACAGGCTGCTCCAACCTGCTGTAAAATGCTTGATTTCGAGAGTGAGCGAAACTAATGAAAACATTGTTGGGGTAAAACCTAAAGGGAAAGACCTAGCACCAAATCCAATTTGCCATCTGATCTAACTTCTGGAGGCAGTCAAAATGAGTATTTGAATTCTTCCCTACCTTATTCCTGTGCTGAGATACAGGCTGCTCCAACCTGCTGTAAAATGCTTGATTTCGAGAGTGAGCGAAACTAATGAAAACATTGTTGGGGTAAAACCTAAAGGGAAAGACCTAGCACCAAATCCAATTTGCCATCTGATCTAACTTCTGGAAGCAGTCAAAATGAGTATTTGAATTCTTCCCTACCTTATTCCTGTGCTGAGATACAGGCTGCTCCAACCTGCTGTAAAATGCTTGATTTCGAGAGTGAGCAAAACTAATGAAAACATTGTTGGGGTAAAACCTAAAGGGAAAGACCTAGCACCAAATCCAATTTGCCGTCTGATCTAACTTCTGGAGGCAGTCAAAATGATCCTTAGAATTCTTCCCTACCTTATTCCTGTGCTGAGATACAGGCTGCTCCAACCTGCTGTAAAATGCTTGATTTCGAGAGTGAGCGAAACTAATGAAAACATTGTTGGGGTAAAACCTAAAGGGAAAGACCTAGCACCAAATCCAATTTGCCATCTGATCTAACTTCTGGAGGCAGTCAAAATGATCCTTAGAATTCTTCCCTACCTTATTCCTGTGCTGAGATACAGGCTGCTCCAACCTGCTGTAAAATGCTTGATTTCGAGAGTGAGCGAAACTAATGAAAACATTGTTGGGGTAAAACCTAAAGGGAAAGACCTAGCACCAAATCCAATTTGCCATCTGATCTAACTTCTGGAGGCAGTCAAAATGATCCTTAGAATTCTTCCCTACCTTATTCCTGTGCTGAGATACAGGCTGCTCCAACCTGCTGTAAAATGCTTGATTTCGAGAGTGAGCGAAACTAATGAAAACATTGTTGGGGTAAAACCTAAAGGGAAAGACCTAGCACCAAATCCAATTTGCCATCTGATCTAACTTCTGGAGGCAGTCAAAATGATCCTTAGAATTCTTCCCTACCTTATTCCTGTGCTGAGATACAGGCTGCTCCAACCTGCTGTAAAATGCTTGATTTCGAGAGTGAGCGAAACTAATGAAAACATTGTTGGGGTAAAACCTAAAGGGAAAGACCTAGCACCAAATCCAATTTGCCATCTGATCTAACTTCTGGAGGCAGTCAAAATGAGTATTTGAATTCTTCCCTACCTTATTCCTGTGCTGAGATACAGGCTGCTCCAACCTGCTGTAAAATGCTTGATTTCGAGAGTGAGCGAAACTAATGAAAACATTGTTGGGGTAAAACCTAAAGGGAAAGACCTAGCACCAAATCCAATTTGCCATCTGATCTAACTTCTGGAGGCAGTCAAAATGATCCTTAGAATTCTTCCCTACCTTATTCCTGTGCTGAGATACAGGCTGCTCCAACCTGCTGTAAAATGCTTGATTTCGAGAGTGAGCGAAACTAATGAAAACATTGTTGGGGTAAAACCTAAAGGGAAAGACCTAGCACCAAATCCAATTTGCCATCTGATCTAACTTCTGGAGGCAGTCAAAATGAGTATTTGAATTCTTCCCTACCTTATTCCTGTGCTGAGATACAGGCTGCTCCAACCTGCTGTAAAATGCTTGATTTCGAGAGTGAGCGAAACTAATGAAAACATTGTTGGGGTAAAACCTAAAGGGAAAGACCTAGCACCAAATCCAATTTGCCATCTGATCTAACTTCTGGAGGCAGTCAAAATGATCCTTAGAATTCTTCCCTACCTTATTCCTGTGCTGAGATACAGGCTGCTCCAACCTGCTGTAAAATGCTTGATTTCGAGAGTGAGCGAAACTAATGAAAACATTGTTGGGGTAAAACCTAAAGGGAAAGACCTAGCACCAAATCCAATTTGCCATCTGATCTAACTTCTGGAGGCAGTCAAAATGAGTATTTGAATTCTTCCCTACCTTATTCCTGTGCTGAGATACAGGCTGCTCCAACCTGCTGTAAAATGCTTGATTTCGAGAGTGAGCGAAACTAATGAAAACATTGTTGGGGTAAAACCTAAAGGGAAAGACCTAGCACCAAATCCAATTTGCCATCTGATCTAACTTCTGGAGGCAGTCAAAATGAGTATTTGAATTCTTCCCTACCTTATTCCTGTGCTGAGATACAGGCTGCTCCAACCTGCTGTAAAATGCTTGATTTCGAGAGTGAGCGAAACTAATGAAAACATTGTTGGGGTAAAACCTAAAGGGAAAGACCTAGCACCAAATCCAATTTGCCATCTGATCTAACTTCTGGAGGCAGTCCAAAATGATCCTTAGAATTCTTCCCTACCTTATTCCTGTGCTGAGATACAGGCTGCTCCAACCTGCTGTAAAATGCTTGATTTCGAGAGTGAGCGAAACTAATGAAAACATTGTTGGGGTAAAACCTAAAGGGAAAGACCTAGCACCAAATCCAATTTGCCATCTGATCTAACTTCTGGAGGCAGTCAAAATGAGTATTTGAATTCTTCCCTACCTTATTCCTGTGCTGAGATACAGGCTGCTCCAACCTGCTGTAAAATGCTTGATTTCGAGAGTGAGCGAAACTAATGAAAACATTGTTGGGGTAAAACCTAAAGGGAAAGACCTAGCACCAAATCCAATTTGCCATCTGATCTAACTTCTGGAGGCAGTCTAAATGAGTATTTGAATTCTTCCCTACCTTATTCCTGTGCTGAGATACAGGCTGCTCCAACCTGCTGTAAAATGCTTGATTTCGAGAGTGAGCGAAACTAATGAAAACATTGTTGGGGTAAAACCTAAAGGGAAAGACCTAGCACCAAATCCAATTTGCCATCTGAATCTAACTTCTGGAGGCAGTCAAAATGAGTATTTGAATTCTTCCCTACCTTATTCCTGTGCTGAGATACAGGCTGCTCCAACCTGCTGTAAAATGCTTGATTTCGAGAGTGAGCGAAACTAATGAAAACATTGTTGGGGTAAAACCTAAAGGGAAAGACCTAGCACCAAATCCAATTTGCCATCTGATCTAACTTCTGGAGGCAGTCAAAATGATCCTTAGAATTCTTCCCTACCTTATTCCTGTGCTGAGATACAGGCTGCTCCAACCTGCTGTAAAATGCTTGATTTCGAGAGTGAGCGAAACTAATGAAAACATTGTTGGGGTAAAACCTAAAGGGAAAGACCTAGCACCAAATCCAATTTGCCATCTGATCTAACTTCTGGAGGCAGTCAAAATGATCCTTAGAATTCTTCCCTACCTTATTCCTGTGCTGAGATACAGGCTGCTCCAACCTGCTGTAAAATGCTTGATTTCGAGAGTGAGCGAAACTAATGAAAACATTGTTGGGGTAAAACCTAAAGGGAAAGACCTAGCACCAAATCCAATTTGCCATCTGATCTAACTTCTGGAGGCAGTTAAAATGATCCTTAGAATTCTTCCCTACCTTATTCCTGTGCTGAGATACAGGCTGCTCCAACCTGCTGAAAAATGCTTGATTTCGAGAGTGAGCGAAACTAATGAAAACATTGTTGGGGTAAAACCTAAAGGGAAAGACCTAGCACCAAATCCAATTTGCCATCTGATCTAACTTCTGGAGGCAGTCAAAATGATCCTTAGAATTCTTCCCTACCTTATTCCTGTGCTGAGATACAGGCTGCTCCAACCTGCTGTAAAATGCTTGATTTCGAGAGTGAGCGAAACTAATGAAAACATTGTTGGGGTAAAACCTAAAGGGAAAGACCTAGCACCAAATTGCATTGGCCATCTGATCTAACTTCTGGAGGCAGTCAAAATGAGTATTTGAATTCTTCCCTACCTTATTCTTGTGCTGAGATACAGGCTGCTCCAACCTGCTGTAAAATGCTTGATTTCGAGAGTGAGCGAAACTAATGAAAACATTGTTGGGGTAAAACCTAAAGGGAAAGACCTAGCACCAAATTACATTGGCCATCTGATCTAACTTCTGGAGGCAGTCAAAATGAGTATTTGAATTCTTCCCTACCTTATTCCTGTGCTGAGATACAGGCTGCTCCAACCTGCTGTAAAATGCTTGATTTCGAGAGAGAGCGAAACTAATGAAAACATTGTTGGGGTAAAACCTAAAGGGAAAGACCTAGCACCAAATCCAATTTGCCATCTGATCTAACTTCTGGAGGCAGTCAAAATGAGTATTTGAATTCTTCCCTACCTTATTCCTGTGCTGAGATACAGGCTGCTCCAACCTGCTGTAAAATGCTTGATTTCGAGAGTGAGCGAAACTAATGAAAACATTGTTGGGGTAAAACCTAAAGGGAAAGACCTAGCACCAAATCCAATTTGCCATCTGATCTAACTTCTGGAGGCAGTCAAAATGATCCTTAGAATTCTTCCCTACCTTATTCCTGTGCTGAGATACAGGCTGCTCCAACCTGCTGTAAAATGCTTGATTTCGAGAGTGAGCGAAACTAATGAAAACATTGTTGGGGTAAAACCTAAAGGGAAAGACCTAGCACCAAATCCAATTTGCCATCTGATCTAACTTCTGGAGGCAGTCAAAATGAGTATTTGAATTCTTCCCTACCTTATTCCTGTGCTGAGATACAGGCTGCTCCAACCTGCTGTAAAATGCTTGATTTCGAGAGTGAGCGAAACTAATGAAAACATTGTTGGGGTAAAACCTAAAGGGAAAGACCTAGCACCAAATCCAATTTGCCATCTGATCTAACTTCTGGAGGCAGTCAAAATGAGTATTTGAATTCTTCCCTACCTTATTCCTGTGCTGAGATACAGGCTGCTCCAACCTGCTGTAAAATGCTTGATTTCGAGAGTGAGCGAAACTAATGAAAACATTGTTGGGGTAAAACCTAAAGGGAAAGACCTAGCACCAAATCCAATTTGCCATCTGATCTAACTTCTGGAGGCAGTCAAAATGAGTATTTGAATTCTTCCCTACCTTATTCCTGTGCTGAGATACAGGCTGCTCCAACCTGCTGTAAAATGCTTGATTTCGAGAGTGAGCGAAACTAATGAAAACATTGTTGGGGTAAAACCTAAAGGGAAAGACCTAGCACCAAATCCAATTTGCCATCTGATCTAACTTCTGGAGGCAGACAAAATGATCCTTAGAATTCTTCCCTACCTTATTCCTGTGCTGAGATACAGGCTGCTCCAACCTGCTGTAAAAATGCTTGATTTCGAGAGTGAGCGAAACTAATGAAAACATTGTTGGGGTAAAACCTAAAGGGAAAGACCTAGCACCAAATCCAATTTGCCATCTGATCTAACTTCTGGAGGCAGTCAAAATGATCCTTAGAATTCTTCCCTACCTTATTCCTGTGCTGAGATACAGGCTGCTCCAACCTGCTGTAAAATGCTTGATTTCGAGAGTGAGCGAAACTAATGAAAACATTGTTGGGGTAAAACCTAAAGGGAAAGACCTAGCACCAAATCCAATTTGCCATCTGATCTAACTTCTGGAGGCAGTCAAAATGAGTATTTGAATTCTTCCCTACCTTATTCCTGTGCTGAGATACAGGCTGCTCCAACCTGCTGTAAAATGCTTGATTTCGAGAGTGAGCGAAACTAATGAAAACATTGTTGGGGTAAAACCTAAAGGGAAAGACCTAGCACCAAATCCAATTTGCCATCTGATCTAACTTCTGGAGGCAGTCAAAATGAGTATTTGAATTCTTCCCTACCTTATTCCTGTGCTGAGATACAGGCTGCTCCAACCTGCTGTAAAATGCTTGATTTCGAGAGTGAGCGAAACTAATGAAAACATTGTTGGGGTAAAACCTAAAGGGAAAGACCTAGCACCAAATCCAATTTGCCATCTGATCTAACTTCTGGAGGCAGTCAAAATGAGTATTTGAATTCTTCCCTACCTTATTCCTGTGCTGAGATACAGGCTGCTCCAACCTGCTGTAAAATGCTTGATTTCGAGAGTGAGCGAAACTAATGAAAACATTGTTGGGGTAAAACCTAAAGGGAAAGACCTAGCACCAAATCCAATTTGCCATCTGATCTAACTTCTGGAGGCAGTCAAAATGAGTATTTGAATTCTTCCCTACCTTATTCCTGTGCTGAGATACAGGCTGCTCCAACCTGCTGTAAAATGCTTGATTTCGAGAGTGAGCGAAACTAATGAAAACATTGTTGGGGTAAAACCTAAAGGGAAAGACCTAGCACCAAATTACATTGGCCATCTGATCTAACTTCTGGAGGCAGTCAAAATGATCCTTAGAATTCTTCCCTACCTTATTCCTGTGCTGAGATACAGGCTGCTCCAACCTGCTGTAAAATGCTTGATTTCGAGAGTGAGCGAAACTAATGAAAACATTGTTGGGGTAAAACCTAAAGGGAAAGACCTAGCACCAAATCCAATTTGCCATCTGATCTAACTTCTGGAGGCAGTCAAAATGAGTATTTGAATTCTTCCCTACCTTATTCCTGTGCTGAGATACAGGCTGCTCCAACCTGCTGTAAAATGCTTGATTTCGAGAGTGAGCGAAACTAATGAAAACATTGTTGGGGTAAAACCTAAAGGGAAAGACCTAGCACCAAATCCAATTTGCCATCTGATCTAACTTCTGGAGGCAGTCAAAATGAGTATTTGAATTCTTCCCTACCTTATTCCTGTGCTGAGATACAGGCTGCTCCAACCTGCTGTAAAATGCTTGATTTCGAGAGTGAGCGAAACTAATGAAAACATTGTTGGGGTAAAACCTAAAGGGAAAGACCTAGCACCAAATCCAATTTGCCATCTGATCTAACTTCTGGAGGCAGTCAAAATGAGTATTTGAATTCTTCCCTACCTTATTCCTGTGCTGAGATACAGGCTGCTCCAACCTGCTGTAAAATGCTTGATTTCGAGAGTGAGCGAAACTAATGAAAACATTGTTGGGGTAAAACCTAAAGGGAAAGACCTAGCACCAAATCCAATTTGCCGTCTGATCTAACTTCTGGAGGCAGTCAAAATGATCCTTAGAATTCTTCCCTACCTTATTCCTGTGCTGAGATACAGGCTGCTCCAACCTGCTGTAAAATGCTTGATTTCGAGAGTGAGCGAAACTAATGAAAACATTGTTGGGGTAAAACCTAAAGGGAAAGACCTAGCACCAAATCCAATTTGCCATCTGATCTAACTTCTGGAGGCAGTCAAAATGATCCTTAGAATTCTTCCCTACCTTATTCCTGTGCTGAGATACAGGCTGCTCCAACCTGCTGTAAAATGCTTGATTTCGAGAGTGAGCGAAACTAATGAAAACATTGTTGGGGTAAAACCTAAAGGGAAAGACCTAGCACCAAATCCAATTTGCCATCTGATCTAACTTCTGGAGGCAGTCAAAATGATCCTTAGAATTCTTCCCTACCTTATTCCTGTGCTGAGATACAGGCTGCTCCAACCTGCTGTAAAATGCTTGATTTCGAGAGTGAGCGAAACTAATGAAAACATTGTTGGGGTAAAACCTAAAGGGAAAGACCTAGCACCAAATCCAATTTGCCATCTGATCTAACTTCTGGAGGCAGTTAAAATGATCCTTAGAATTCTTCCCTACCTTATTCCTGTGCTGAGATACAGGCTGCTCCAACCTGCTGTAAAATGCTTGATTTCGAGAGTGAGCGAAACTAATGAAAACATTGTTGGGGTAAAACCTAAAGGGAAAGACCTAGCACCAAATCCAATTTGCCATCTGATCTAACTTCTGGAGGCAGTCAAAATGATCCTTAGAATTCTTCCCTACCTTATTCCTGTGCTGAGATACAGGCTGCTCCAACCTGCTGTAAAATGCTTGATTTCGAGAGTGAGCGAAACTAATGAAAACATTGTTGGGGTAAAACCTAAAGGGAAAGACCTAGCACCAAATTGCATTGGCCATCTGATCTAACTTCTGGAGGCAGTCAAAATGAGTATTTGAATTCTTCCCTACCTTATTCTTGTGCTGAGATACAGGCTGCTCCAACCTGCTGTAAAATGCTTGATTTCGAGAGTGAGCGAAACTAATGAAAACATTGTTGGGGTAAAACCTAAAGGGAAAGACCTAGCACCAAATTCCATTGGCCATCTGATCTAACTTCTGGAGGCAGTCAAAATGAGTATTTGAATTCTTCCCTACCTTATTCCTGTGCTGAGATACAGGCTGCTCCAACCTGCTGTAAAATGCTTGATTTCGAGAGTGAGCGAAACTAATGAAAACATTGTTGGGGTAAAACCTAAAGGGAAAGACCTAGCACCAAATCCAATTTGCCATCTGATCTAACTTCTGGAGGCAGTCAAAATGAGTATTTGAATTCTTCCCTACCTTATTCCTGTGCTGAGATACAGGCTGCTCCAACCTGCTGTAAAATGATTGATTTCGAGAGTGAGCGAAACTAATGAAAACATTGTTGGGGTAAAACCTAAAGGGAAAGACCTAGCACCAAATCCAATTTGCCATCTGATCTAACTTCTGGAGGCAGTCAAAATGATCCTTAGAATTCTTCCCTACCTTATTCCTGTGCTGAGATACAGGCTGCTCCAACCTGCTGTAAAATGCTTGATTTCGAGAGTGAGCGAAACTAATGAAAACATTGTTGGGGTAAAACCTAAAGGGAAAGACCTAGCACCAAATCCAATTTGCCATCTGATCTAACTTCTGGAGGCAGTCAAAATGAGTATTTGAATTCTTCCCTACCTTATTCCTGTGCTGAGATACAGGCTGCTCCAACCTGCTGTAAAATGCTTGATTTCGAGAGTGAGCGAAACTAATGAAAACATTGTTGGGGTAAAACCTAAAGGGAAAGACCTAGCACCAAATCCAATTTGCCATCTGATCTAACTTCTGGAGGCAGTCAAAATGAGTATTTGAATTCTTCCCTACCTTATTCCTGTGCTGAGATACAGGCTGCTCCAACCTGCTGTAAAATGCTTGATTTCGAGAGTGAGCGAAACTAATGAAAACATTGTTGGGGTAAAACCTAAAGGGAAAGACCTAGCACCAAATCCAATTTGCCATCTGATCTAACTTCTGGAGGCAGTCAAAATGAGTATTTGAATTCTTCCCTACCTTATTCCTGTGCTGAGATACAGGCTGCTCCAACCTGCTGTAAAATGCTTGATTTCGAGAGTGAGCGAAACTAATGAAAACATTGTTGGGGTAAAACCTAAAGGGAAAGACCTAGCACCAAATCCAATTTGCCATCTGATCTAACTTCTGGAGGCAGACAAAATGATCCTTAGAATTCTTCCCTACCTTATTCCTGTGCTAAGATACAGGCTGCTCCAACCTGCTGTAAAATGCTTGATTTCGAGAGTGAGCGAAACTAATGAAAACATTGTTGGGGTAAAACCTAAAGGGAAAGACCTAGCACCAAATCCAATTTGCCATCTGATCTAACTTCTGGAGGCAGTCAAAATGATCCTTAGAATTCTTCCCTACCTTATTCCTGTGCTGAGATACAGGCTGCTCCAACCTGCTGTAAAATGCTTGATTTCGAGAGTGAGCGAAACTAATGAAAACATTGTTGGGGTAAAACCTAAAGGGAAAGACCTAGCACCAAATCCAATTTGCCATCTGATCTAACTTCTGGAGGCAGTCAAAATGAGTATTTGAATTCTTCCCTACCTTATTCCTGTGCTGAGATACAGGCTGCTCCAACCTGCTGTAAAATGCTTGATTTCGAGAGTGAGCGAAACTAATGAAAACATTGTTGGGGTAAAACCTAAAGGGAAAGACCTAGCACCAAATCCAATTTGCCATCTGATCTAACTTCTGGAGGCAGTCAAAATGATCCTTAGAATTCTTCCCTACCTTATTCCTGTGCTGAGATACAGGCTGCTCCAACCTGCTGTAAAATGCTTGATTTCGAGAGTGAGCGAAACTAATGAAAACATTGTTGGGGTAAAACCTAAAGGGAAAGACCTAGCACCAAATCCAATTTGCCATCTGATCTAACTTCTGGAGGCAGTCAAAATGAGTATTTGAATTCTTCCCTACCTTATTCCTGTGCTGAGATACAGGCTGCTCCAACCTGCTGTAAAATGCTTGATTTCGAGAGCGAGCGAAACTAATGAAAACATTGTTGGGGTAAAACCTAAAGGGAAAGACCTAGCACCAAATCCAATTTGCCATCTGATCTAACTTCTGGAGGCAGTCAAAATGAGTATTTGAATTCTTCCCTACCTTATTCCTGTGCTGAGATACAGGCTGCTCCAACCTGCTGTAAAATGCTTGATTTCGAGAGTGAGCGAAACTAATGAAAACATTGTTGGGGTAAAACCTAAAGGGAAAGACCTAGCACCAAATTACATTGGCCATCTGATCTAACTTCTGGAGGCAGTCAAAATGATCCTTAGAATTCTTCCCTACCTTATTCCTGTGCTGAGATACAGGCTGCTCCAACCTGCTGTAAAATGCTTGATTTCGAGAGTGAGCGAAACTAATGAAAACATTGTTGGGGTAAAACCTAAAGGGAAAGACCTAGCACCAAATCCAATTTGCCATCTGATCTAACTTCTGGAGGCAGTCAAAATGAGTATTTGAATTCTTCCCTACCTTATTCCTGTGCTGAGATACAGGCTGCTCCAACCTGCTGTAAAATGCTTGATTTCGAGAGTGAGCGAAACTAATGAAAACATTGTTGGGGTAAAACCTAAAGGGAAAGACCTAGCACCAAATCCAATTTGCCATCTGATCTAACTTCTGGAGGCAGTCAAAATGATCCTTAGAATTCTTCCCTACCTTATTCCTGTGCTGAGATACAGGCTGCTCCAACCTGCTGTAAAATGCTTGATTTCGAGAGTGAGCGAAACTAATGAAAACATTGTTGGGGTAAAACCTAAAGGGAAAGACCTAGCACCAAATCCAATTTGCCATCTGATCTAACTTCTGGAGGCAGTCAAAATGATCCTTAGAATTCTTCCCTACCTTATTCCTGTGCTGAGATACAGGCTGCTCCAACCTGCTGTAAAATGCTTGATTTCGAGAGTGAGCGAAACTAATGAAAACATTGTTGGGGTAAAACCTAAAGGGAAAGACCTAGCACCAAATCCAATTTGCCATCTGATCTAACTTCTGGAGGCAGTCAAAATGAGTATTTGAATTCTTCCCTACCTTATTCCTGTGCTGAGATACAGGCTGCTCCAACCTGCTGTAAAATGCTTGATTTCGAGAGTGAGCGAAACTAATGAAAACATTGTTGGGGTAAAACCTAAAGGGAAAGACCTAGCACCAAATCCAATTTGCCATCTGATCTAACTTCTGGAGGCAGTCAAAATGAGTATTTGAATTCTTCCCTACCTTATTCCTGTGCTGAGATACAGGCTGCTCCAACCTGCTGTAAAATGCTTGATTTCGAGAGTGAGCGAAACTAATGAAAACATTGTTGGGGTAAAACCTAAAGGGAAAGACCTAGCACCAAATCCAATTTGCCATCTGATCTAACTTCTGGAGGCAGTCAAAATGAGTATTTGAATTCTTCCCTACCTTATTCCTGTGCTGAGATACAGGCTGCTCCAACCTGCTGTAAAATGCTTGATTTCGAGAGTGAGCGAAACTAATGAAAACATTGTTGGGGTAAAACCTAAAGGGAAAGACCTAGCACCAAATCCAATTTGCCGTCTGATCTAACTTCTGGAGGCAGTCAAAATGATCCTTAGAATTCTTCCCTACCTTATTCCTGTGCTGAGATACAGGCTGCTCCAACCTGCTGTAAAATGCTTGATTTCGAGAGTGAGCGAAACTAATGAAAACATTGTTGGGGTAAAACCTAAAGGGAAAGACCTAGCACCAAATCCAATTTGCCATCTGATCTAACTTCTGGAGGCAGTCAAAATGATCCTTAGAATTCTTCCCTACCTTATTCCTGTGCTGAGATACAGGCTGCTCCAACCTGCTGTAAAATGCTTGATTTCGAGAGTGAGCGAAACTAATGAAAACATTGTTGGGGTAAAACCTAAAGGGAAAGACCTAGCACCAAATCCAATTTGCCATCTGATCTAACTTCTGGAGGCAGTCAAAATGATCCTTAGAATTCTTCCCTACCTTATTCCTGTGCTGAGATACAGGCTGCTCCAACCTGCTGTAAAATGCTTGATTTCGAGAGTGAGCGAAACTAATGAAAACATTGTTGGGGTAAAACCTAAAGGGAAAGACCTAGCACCAAATCCAATTTGCCATCTGATCTAACTTCTGGAGGCAGTCAAAATGAGTATTTGAATTCTTCCCTACCTTATTCCTGTGCTGAGATACAGGCTGCTCCAACCTGCTGTAAAATGCTTGATTTCGAGAGTGAGCGAAACTAATGAAAACATTGTTGGGGTAAAACCTAAAGGGAAAGACCTAGCACCAAATCCAATTTGCCATCTGATCTAACTTCTGGAGGCAGTCAAAATGATCCTTAGAATTCTTCCCTACCTTATTCCTGTGCTGAGATACAGGCTGCTCCAACCTGCTGTAAAATGCTTGATTTCGAGAGTGAGCGAAACTAATGAAAACATTGTTGGGGTAAAACCTAAAGGGAAAGACCTAGCACCAAATCCAATTTGCCATCTGATCTAACTTCTGGAGGCAGTCAAAATGAGTATTTGAATTCTTCCCTACCTTATTCCTGTGCTGAGATACAGGCTGCTCCAACCTGCTGTAAAATGCTTGATTTCGAGAGTGAGCGAAACTAATGAAAACATTGTTGGGGTAAAACCTAAAGGGAAAGACCTAGCACCAAATCCAATTTGCCATCTGATCTAACTTCTGGAGGCAGTCAAAATGATCCTTAGAATTCTTCCCTACCTTATTCCTGTGCTGAGATACAGGCTGCTCCAACCTGCTGTAAAATGCTTGATTTCGAGAGTGAGCGAAACTAATGAAAACATTGTTGGGGTAAAACCTAAAGGGAAAGACCTAGCACCAAATCCAATTTGCCATCTGATCTAACTTCTGGAGGCAGTCAAAATGATCCTTAGAATTCTTCCCTACCTTATTCCTGTGCTGAGATACAGGCTGCTCCAACCTGCTGTAAAATGCTTGATTTCGAGAGTGAGCGAAACTAATGAAAACATTGTTGGGGTAAAACCTAAAGGGAAAGACCTAGCACCAAATCCAATTTGCCATCTGATCTAACTTCTGGAGGCAGTCTAAATGAGTATTTGAATTCTTCCCTACCTTATTCCTGTGCTGAGATACAGGCTGCTCCAACCTGCTGTAAAATGCTTGATTTCGAGAGTGAGCGAAACTAATGAAAACATTGTTGGGGTAAAACCTAAAGGGAAAGACCTAGCACCAAATCCAATTTGCCATCTGATCTAACTTCTGGAGGCAGTCAAAATGAGTATTTGAATTCTTCCCTACCTTATTCCTGTGCTGAGATACAGGCTGCTCCAACCTGCTGTAAAATGCTTGATTTCGAGAGTGAGCGAAACTAATGAAAACATTGTTGGGGTAAAACCTAAAGGGAAAGACCTAGCACCAAATCCAATTTGCCATCTGATCTAACTTCTGGAGGCAGTCAAAATGAGTATTTGAATTCTTCCCTACCTTATTCCTGTGCTGAGATACAGGCTGCTCCAACCTGCTGTAAAATGCTTGATTTCGAGAGTGAGCGAAACTAATGAAAACATTGTTGGGGTAAAACCTAAAGGGAAAGACCTAGCACCAAATCCAATTTGCCATCTGATCTAACTTCTGGAGGCAGTCAAAATGAGTATTTGAATTCTTCCCTACCTTATTCCTGTGCTGAGATACAGGCTGCTCCAACCTGCTGTAAAATGCTTGATTTCGAGAGTGAGCGAAACTAATGAAAACATTGTTGGGGTAAAACCTAAAGGGAAAGACCTAGCACCAAATTACATTGGCCATCTGATCTAACTTCTGGAGGCAGTCAAAATGAGTATTTGAATTCTTCCCTACCTTATTCCTGTGCTGAGATACAGGCTGCTCCAACCTGCTGTAAAATGCTTGATTTCGAGAGTGAGCGAAACTAATGAAAACATTGTTGGGGTAAAACCTAAAGGGAAAGACCTAGCACCAAATCCAATTTGCCATCTGATCTAACTTCTGGAGGCAGTCAAAATGATCCTTAGAATTCTTCCCTACCTTATTCCTGTGCTGAGATACAGGCTGCTCCAACCTGCTGTAAAATGCTTGATTTCGAGAGTGAGCGAAACTAATGAAAACATTGTTGGGGTAAAACCTAAAGGGAAAGACCTAGCACCAAATCCAATTTGCCATCTGATCTAACTTCTGGAGGCAGTCAAAATGATCCTTAGAATTCTTCCCTACCTTATTCCTGTGCTGAGATACAGGCTGCTCCAACCTGCTGTAAAATGCTTGATTTCGAGAGTGAGCGAAACTAATGAAAACATTGTTGGGGTAAAACCTAAAGGGAAAGACCTAGCACCAAATCCAATTTGCCATCTGATCTAACTTCTGGAGGCAGTCAAAATGAGTATTTGAATTCTTCCCTACCTTATTCCTGTGCTGAGATACAGGCTGCTCCAACCTGCTGTAAAATGCTTGATTTCGAGAGTGAGCGAAACTAATGAAAACATTGTTGGGGTAAAACCTAAAGGGAAAGACCTAGCACCAAATCCAATTTGCCATCTGATCTAACTTCTGGAGGCAGTCAAAATGATCCTTAGAATTCTTCCCTACCTTATTCCTGTGCTGAGATACAGGCTGCTCCAACCTGCTGTAAAATGCTTGATTTCGAGAGTGAGCGAAACTAATGAAAACATTGTTGGGGTAAAACCTAAAGGGAAAGACCTAGCACCAAATCCAATTTGCCATCTGATCTAACTTCTGGAGGCAGTCAAAATGAGTATTTGAATTCTTCCCTACCTTATTCCTGTGCTGAGATACAGGCTGCTCCAACCTGCTGTAAAATGCTTGATTTCGAGAGTGAGCGAAACTAATGAAAACATTGTTGGGGTAAAACCTAAAGGGAAAGACCTAGCACCAAATCCAATTTGCCATCTGATCTAACTTCTGGAGGCAGTCAAAATGAGTATTTGAATTCTTCCCTAACTTATTCCTGTGCTGAGATACAGGCTGCTCCAACCTGCTGTAAAATGCTTGATTTCGAGAGTGAGCGAAACTAATGAAAACATTGTTGGGGTAAAACCTAAAGGGAAAGACCTAGCACCAAATCCAATTTGCCATCTGATCTAACTTCTGGAGGCAGTCAAAATGAGTATTTGAATTCTTCCCTACCTTATTCCTGTGCTGAGATACAGGCTGCTCCAACCTGCTGTAAAATGCTTGATTTCGAGAGCGAGCGAAACTAATGAAAACATTGTTGGGGTAAAACCTAAAGGGAAAGACCTAGCACCAAATCCAATTTGCCATCTGATCTAACTTCTGGAGGCAGTCAAAATGAGTATTTGAATTCTTCCCTACCTTATTCCTGTGCTGAGATACAGGCTGCTCCAACCTGCTGTAAAATGCTTGATTTCGAGAGTGAGCGAAACTAATGAAAACATTGTTGGGGTAAAACCTAAAGGGAAAGACCTAGCACCAAATTACATTGGCCATCTGATCTAACTTCTGGAGGCAGTCAAAATGATCCTTAGAATTCTTCCCTACCTTATTCCTGTGCTGAGATACAGGCTGCTCCAACCTGCTGTAAAATGCTTGATTTCGAGAGTGAGCGAAACTAATGAAAACATTGTTGGGGTAAAACCTAAAGGGAAAGACCTAGCACCAAATCCAATTTGCCATCTGATCTAACTTCTGGAGGCAGTCAAAATGAGTATTTGAATTCTTCCCTACCTTATTCCTGTGCTGAGATACAGGCTGCTCCAACCTGCTGTAAAATGCTTGATTTCGAGAGTGAGCGAAACTAATGAAAACATTGTTGGGGTAAAACCTAAAGGGAAAGACCTAGCACCAAATCCAATTTGCCATCTGATCTAACTTCTGGAGGCAGTCAAAATGAGCCTTAGAATTCTTCCCTACCTTATTCCTGTGCTGAGATACAGGCTGCTCCAACCTGCTGTAAAATGCTTGATTTCGAGAGTGAGCGAAACTAATGAAAACATTGTTGGGGTAAAACCTAAAGGGAAAGACCTAGCACCAAATCCAATTTGCCATCTGATCTAACTTCTGGAGGCAGTCAAAATGAGCCTTAGAATTCTTCCCTACCTTATTCCTGTGCTGAGATACAGGCTGCTCCAACCTGCTGTAAAATGCTTGATTTCGAGAGTGAGCGAAACTAATGAAAACATTGTTGGGGTAAAACCTAAAGGGAAAGACCTAGCACCAAATCCAATTTGCCATCTGATCTAACTTCTGGAGGCAGTCAAAATGAGTATTTGAATTCTTCCCTACCTTATTCCTGTGCTGAGATACAGGCTGCTCCAACCTGCTGTAAAATGCTTGATTTCGAGAGTGAGCGAAACTAATGAAAACATTGTTGGGGTAAAACCTAAAGGGAAAGACCTAGCACCAAATCCAATTTGCCATCTGATCTAACTTCTGGAGGCAGTCAAAATGATCCTTAGAATTCTTCCCTACCTTATTCCTGTGCTGAGATACAGGCTGCTCCAACCTGCTGTAAAATGCTTGATTTCGAGAGTGAGCGAAACTAATGAAAACATTGTTGGGGTAAAACCTAAAGGGAAAGACCTAGCACCAAATCCAATTTGCCATCTGATCTAACTTCTGGAGGCAGTCAAAATGAGTATTTGAATTCTTCCCTACCTTATTCCTGTGCTGAGATACAGGCTGCTCCAACCTGCTGTAAAATGCTTGATTTCGAGAGTGAGCGAAACTAATGAAAACATTGTTGGGGTAAAACCTAAAGGGAAAGACCTAGCACCAAATCCAATTTGCCGTCTGATCTAACTTCTGGAGGCAGTCAAAATGATCCTTAGAATTCTTCCCTACCTTATTCCTGTGCTGAGATACAGGCTGCTCCAACCTGCTGTAAAATGCTTGATTTCGAGAGTGAGCGAAACTAATGAAAACATTGTTGGGGTAAAACCTAAAGGGAAAGACCTAGCACCAAATCCAATTTGCCATCTGATCTAACTTCTGGAGGCAGTCAAAATGAGTATTTGAATTCTTCCCTACCTTATTCCTGTGCTGAGATACAGGCTGCTCCAACCTGCTGTAAAATGCTTGATTTCGAGAGTGAGCGAAACTAATGAAAACATTGTTGGGGTAAAACCTAAAGGGAAAGACCTAGCACCAAATCCAATTTGCCATCTGATCTAACTTCTGGAGGCAGTCAAAATGATCCTTAGAATTCTTCCCTACCTTATTCCTGTGCTGAGATACAGGCTGCTCCAACCTGCTGTAAAATGCTTGATTTCGAGAGTGAGCGAAACTAATGAAAACATTGTTGGGGTAAAACCTAAAGGGAAAGACCTAGCACCAAATCCAATTTGCCATCTGATCTAACTTCTGGAGGCAGTCAAAATGAGTATTTGAATTCTTCCCTACCTTATTCCTGTGCTGAGATACAGGCTGCTCCAACCTGCTGTAAAATGCTTGATTTCGAGAGTGAGCGAAACTAATGAAAACATTGTTGGGGTAAAACCTAAAGGGAAAGACCTAGCACCAAATCCAATTTGCCATCTGATCTAACTTCTGGAGGCAGTCAAAATGAGTATTTGAATTCTTCCCTACCTTATTCCTGTGCTGAGATACAGGCTGCTCCAACCTGCTGTAAAATGCTTGATTTCGAGAGTGAGCGAAACTAATGAAAACATTGTTGGGGTAAAACCTAAAGGGAAAGACCTAGCACCAAATCCAATTTGCCATCTGATCTAACTTCTGGAGGCAGTCAAAATGAGTATTTGAATTCTTCCCTACCTTATTCCTGTGCTGAGATACAGGCTGCTCCAACCTGCTGTAAAATGCTTGATTTCGAGAGTGAGCGAAACTAATGAAAACATTGTTGGGGTAAAACCTAAAGGGAAAGACCTAGCACCAAATCCAATTTGCCATCTGATCTAACTTCTGGAGGCAGTCAAAATGAGTATTTGAATTCTTCCCTACCTTATTCCTGTGCTGAGATACAGGCTGCTCCAACCTGCTGTAAAATGCTTGATTTCGAGAGTGAGCGAAACTAATGAAAACATTGTTGGGGTAAAACCTAAAGGGAAAGACCTAGCACCAAATCCAATTTGCCATCTGATCTAACTTCTGGAGGCAGTCAAAATGAGCCTTAGAATTCTTCCCTACCTTATTCCTGTGCTGAGATACAGGCTGCTCCAACCTGCTGTAAAATGCTTGATTTCGAGAGTGAGCGAAACTAATGAAAACATTGTTGGGGTAAAACCTAAAGGGAAAGACCTAGCACCAAATCCAATTTGCCATCTGATCTAACTTCTGGAGGCAGTCAAAATGAGTATTTGAATTCTTCCCTACCTTATTCCTGTGCTGAGATACAGGCTGCTCCAACCTGCTGTAAAATGCTTGATTTCGAGAGTGAGCGAAACTAATGAAAACATTGTTGGGGTAAAACCTAAAGGGAAAGACCTAGCACCAAATCCAATTTGCCATCTGATCTAACTTCTGGAGGCAGTCAAAATGAGTATTTGAATTCTTCCCTACCTTATTCCTGTGCTGAGATACAGGCTGCTCCAACCTGCTGTAAAATGCTTGATTTCGAGAGTGAGCGAAACTAATGAAAACATTGTTGGGGTAAAACCTAAAGGGAAAGACCTAGCACCAAATCCAATTTGCCATCTGATCTAACTTCTGGAGGCAGTCAAAATGAGTATTTGAATTCTTCCCTACCTTATTCCTGTGCTGAGATACAGGCTGCTCCAACCTGCTGTAAAATGCTTGATTTCGAGAGTGAGCGAAACTAATGAAAACATTGTTGGGGTAAAACCTAAAGGGAAAGACCTAGCACCAAATCCAATTTGCCATCTGATCTAACTTCTGGAGGCAGTCAAAATGAGTATTTGAATTCTTCCCTACCTTATTCCTGTGCTGAGATACAGGCTGCTCCAACCTGCTGTAAAATGCTTGATTTCGAGAGTGAGCGAAACTAATGAAAACATTGTTGGGGTAAAACCTAAAGGGAAAGACCTAGCACCAAATTACATTGGCCATCTGATCTAACTTCTGGAGGCAGTCAAAATGATCCTTAGAATTCTTCCCTACCTTATTCCTGTGCTGAGATACAGGCTGCTCCAACCTGCTGTAAAATGCTTGATTTCGAGAGTGAGCGAAACTAATGAAAACATTGTTGGGGTAAAACCTAAAGGGAAAGACCTAGCACCAAATCCAATTTGCCATCTGATCTAACTTCTGGAGGCAGTCTAAATGAGTATTTGAATTCTTCCCTACCTTATTCCTGTGCTGAGATACAGGCTGCTCCAACCTGCTGTAAAATGCTTGATTTCGAGAGTGAGCGAAACTAATGAAAACATTGTTGGGGTAAAACCTAAAGGGAAAGACCTAGCACCAAATCCAATTTGCCATCTGATCTAACTTCTGGAGGCAGTCAAAATGATCCTTAGAATTCTTCCCTACCTTATTCCTGTGCTGAGATACAGGCTGCTCCAACCTGCTGTAAAATGCTTGATTTCGAGAGTGAGCGAAACTAATGAAAACATTGTTGGGGTAAAACCTAAAGGGAAAGACCTAGCACCAAATCCAATTTGCCATCTGATCTAACTTCTGGAGGCAGTCAAAATGATCCTTAGAATTCTTCCCTACCTTATTCCTGTGCTGAGATACAGGCTGCTCCAACCTGCTGTAAAATGCTTGATTTCGAGAGTGAGCGAAACTAATGAAAACATTGTTGGGGTAAAACCTAAAGGGAAAGACCTAGCACCAAATCCAATTTGCCATCTGATCTAACTTCTGGAGGCAGTCAAAATGAGTATTTGAATTCTTCCCTACCTTATTCCTGTGCTGAGATACAGGCTGCTCCAACCTGCTGTAAAATGCTTGATTTCGAGAGTGAGCGAAACTAATGAAAACATTGTTGGGGTAAAACCTAAAGGGAAAGACCTAGCACCAAATCCAATTTGCCATCTGATCTAACTTCTGGAGGCAGTCAAAATGATCCTTAGAATTCTTCCCTACCTTATTCCTGTGCTGAGATACAGGCTGCTCCAACCTGCTGTAAAATGCTTGATTTCGAGAGTGAGCGAAACTAATGAAAACATTGTTGGGGTAAAACCTAAAGGGAAAGACCTAGCACCAAATCCAATTTGCCATCTGATCTAACTTCTGGAGGCAGTCAAAATGAGTATTTGAATTCTTCCCTACCTTATTCCTGTGCTGAGATACAGGCTGCTCCAACCTGCTGTAAAATGCTTGATTTCGAGAGTGAGCGAAACTAATGAAAACATTGTTGGGGTAAAACCTAAAGGGAAAGACCTAGCACCAAATCCAATTTGCCATCTGATCTAACTTCTGGAGGCAGTCAAAATGATCCTTAGAATTCTTCCCTACCTTATTCCTGTGCTGAGATACAGGCTGCTCCAACCTGCTGTAAAATGCTTGATTTCGAGAGTGAGCGAAACTAATGAAAACATTGTTGGGGTAAAACCTAAAGGGAAAGACCTAGCACCAAATCCAATTTGCCATCTGATCTAACTTCTGGAGGCAGTCAAAATGAGTATTTGAATTCTTCCCTACCTTATTCCTGTGCTGAGATACAGGCTGCTCCAACCTGCTGTAAAATGCTTGATTTCGAGAGTGAGCGAAACTAATGAAAACATTGTTGGGGTAAAACCTAAAGGGAAAGACCTAGCACCAAATCCAATTTGCCATCTGATCTAACTTCTGGAGGCAGTCAAAATGAGTATTTGAATTCTTCCCTACCTTATTCCTGTGCTGAGATACAGGCTGCTCCAACCTGCTGTAAAATGCTTGATTTCGAGAGTGAGCGAAACTAATGAAAACATTGTTGGGGTAAAAC
The DNA here is from genome assembly GCF_026170545.1 of Melanerpes formicivorus. Classification (NCBI taxonomy): domain Eukaryota; kingdom Metazoa; phylum Chordata; class Aves; order Piciformes; family Picidae; genus Melanerpes; species Melanerpes formicivorus. Next base: position 9,627 of record NW_027144771.1, on the reverse strand, counting down.
CTAAAGGGAAAGACCTAGCACCAAATCCAATTTGCCATCTGATCTAACTTCTGGAGGCAGTCAAAATGAGTATTTGAATTCTTCCCTACCTTATTCCTGTGCTGAGATACAGGCTGCTCCAACCTGCTGTAAAATGCTTGATTTCGAGAGTGAGCGAAACTAATGAAAACATTGTTGGGGTAAAACCTAAAGGGAAAGACCTAGCACCAAATCCAATTTGCCATCTGATCTAACTTCTGGAGGCAGTCAAAATGAGTATTTGAATTCTTCCCTACCTTATTCCTGTGCTGAGATACAGGCTGCTCCAACCTGCTGTAAAATGCTTGATTTCGAGAGTGAGCGAAACTAATGAAAACATTGTTGGGGTAAAACCTAAAGGGAAAGACCTAGCACCAAATCCAATTTGCCATCTGATCTAACTTCTGGAGGCAGTCAAAATGAGTATTTGAATTCTTCCCTACCTTATTCCTGTGCTGAGATACAGGCTGCTCCAACCTGCTGTAAAATGCTTGATTTCGAGAGTGAGCGAAACTAATGAAAACATTGTTGGGGTAAAACCTAAAGGGAAAGACCTAGCACCAAATCCAATTTGCCATCTGATCTAACTTCTGGAGGCAGTCAAAATGAGTATTTGAATTCTTCCCTACCTTATTCCTGTGCTGAGATACAGGCTGCTCCAACCTGCTGTAAAATGCTTGATTTCGAGAGTGAGCGAAACTAATGAAAACATTGTTGGGGTAAAACCTAAAGGGAAAGACCTAGCACCAAATTACATTGGCCATCTGATCTAACTTCTGGAGGCAGTCAAAATGATCCTTAGAATTCTTCCCTACCTTATTCCTGTGCTGAGATACAGGCTGCTCCAACCTGCTGTAAAATGCTTGATTTCGAGAGTGAGCGAAACTAATGAAAACATTGTTGGGGTAAAACCTAAAGGGAAAGACCTAGCACCAAATCCAATTTGCCATCTGATCTAACTTCTGGAGGCAGTCAAAATGAGTATTTGAATTCTTCCCTACCTTATTCCTGTGCTGAGATACAGGCTGCTCCAACCTGCTGTAAAATGCTTGATTTCGAGAGTGAGCGAAACTAATGAAAACATTGTTGGGGTAAAACCTAAAGGGAAAGACCTAGCACCAAATCCAATTTGCCATCTGATCTAACTTCTGGAGGCAGTCAAAATGATCCTTAGAATTCTTCCCTACCTTATTCCTGTGCTGAGATACAGGCTGCTCCAACCTGCTGTAAAATGCTTGATTTCGAGAGTGAGCGAAACTAATGAAAACATTGTTGGGGTAAAACCTAAAGGGAAAGACCTAGCACCAAATCCAATTTGCCATCTGATCTAACTTCTGGAGGCAGTCAAAATGAGTATTTGAATTCTTCCCTACCTTATTCCTGTGCTGAGATACAGGCTGCTCCAACCTGCTGTAAAATGCTTGATTTCGAGAGTGAGCGAAACTAATGAAAACATTGTTGGGGTAAAACCTAAAGGGAAAGACCTAGCACCAAATCCAATTTGCCATCTGATCTAACTTCTGGAGGCAGTCAAAATGAGTATTTGAATTCTTCCCTACCTTATTCCTGTGCTGAGATACAGGCTGCTCCAACCTGCTGTAAAATGCTTGATTTCGAGAGTGAGCGAAACTAATGAAAACATTGTTGGGGTAAAACCTAAAGGGAAAGACCTAGCACCAAATCCAATTTGCCATCTGATCTAACTTCTGGAGGCAGTCAAAATGAGTATTTGAATTCTTCCCTACCTTATTCCTGTGCTGAGATACAGGCTGCTCCAACCTGCTGTAAAATGCTTGATTTCGAGAGTGAGCGAAACTAATGAAAACATTGTTGGGGTAAAACCTAAAGGGAAAGACCTAGCACCAAATCCAATTTGCCATCTGATCTAACTTCTGGAGGCAGTCAAAATGATCCTTAGAATTCTTCCCTACCTTATTCCTGTGCTGAGATACAGGCTGCTCCAACCTGCTGTAAAATGCTTGATTTCGAGAGTGAGCGAAACTAATGAAAACATTGTTGGGGTAAAACCTAAAGGGAAAGACCTAGCACCAAATCCAATTTGCCATCTGATCTAACTTCTGGAGGCAGTCAAAATGAGTATTTGAATTCTTCCCTACCTTATTCCTGTGCTGAGATACAGGCTGCTCCAACCTGCTGTAAAATGCTTGATTTCGAGAGTGAGCGAAACTAATGAAAACATTGTTGGGGTAAAACCTAAAGGGAAAGACCTAGCACCAAATTACATTGGCCATCTGATCTAACTTCTGGAGGCAGTCAAAATGAGTATTTGAATTCTTCCCTACCTTATTCCTGTGCTGAGATACAGGCTGCTCCAACCTGCTGTAAAATGCTTGATTTCGAGAGTGAGCGAAACTAATGAAAACATTGTTGGGGTAAAACCTAAAGGGAAAGACCTAGCACCAAATCCAATTTGCCATCTGATCTAACTTCTGGAGGCAGTCAAAATGATCCTTAGAATTCTTCCCTACCTTATTCCTGTGCTGAGATACAGGCTGCTCCAACCTGCTGTAAAATGCTTGATTTCGAGAGTGAGCGAAACTAATGAAAACATTGTTGGGGTAAAACCTAAAGGGAAAGACCTAGCACCAAATCCAATTTGCCATCTGATCTAACTTCTGGAGGCAGTCAAAATGAGTATTTGAATTCTTCCCTACCTTATTCCTGTGCTGAGATACAGGCTGCTCCAACCTGCTGTAAAATGCTTGATTTCGAGAGTGAGCGAAACTAATGAAAACATTGTTGGGGTAAAACCTAAAGGGAAAGACCTAGCACCAAATCCAATTTGCCATCTGATCTAACTTCTGGAGGCAGTCTAAATGAGTATTTGAATTCTTCCCTACCTTATTCCTGTGCTGAGATACAGGCTGCTCCAACCTGCTGTAAAATGCTTGATTTCGAGAGTGAGCGAAACTAATGAAAACATTGTTGGGGTAAAACCTAAAGGGAAAGACCTAGCACCAAATCCAATTTGCCATCTGATCTAACTTCTGGAGGCAGTCAAAATGAGTATTTGAATTCTTCCCTACCTTATTCCTGTGCTGAGATACAGGCTGCTCCAACCTGCTGTAAAATGCTTGATTTCGAGAGTGAGCGAAACTAATGAAAACATTGTTGGGGTAAAACCTAAAGGGAAAGACCTAGCACCAAATCCAATTTGCCATCTGATCTAACTTCTGGAGGCAGTCAAAATGAGTATTTGAATTCTTCCCTACCTTATTCCTGTGCTGAGATACAGGCTGCTCCAACCTGCTGTAAAATGCTTGATTTCGAGAGTGAGCGAAACTAATGAAAACATTGTTGGGGTAAAACCTAAAGGGAAAGACCTAGCACCAAATCCAATTTGCCATCTGATCTAACTTCTGGAGGCAGTCAAAATGATCCTTAGAATTCTTCCCTACCTTATTCCTGTGCTGAGATACAGGCTGCTCCAACCTGCTGTAAAATGCTTGATTTCGAGAGTGAGCGAAACTAATGAAAACATTGTTGGGGTAAAACCTAAAGGGAAAGACCTAGCACCAAATCCAATTTGCCATCTGATCTAACTTCTGGAGGCAGTCAAAATGATCCTTAGAATTCTTCCCTACCTTATTCCTGTGCTGAGATACAGGCTGCTCCAACCTGCTGTAAAATGCTTGATTTCGAGAGTGAGCGAAACTAATGAAAACATTGTTGGGGTAAAACCTAAAGGGAAAGACCTAGCACCAAATCCAATTTGCCATCTGATCTAACTTCTGGAGGCAGTCAAAATGATCCTTAGAATTCTTCCCTACCTTATTCCTGTGCTGAGATACAGGCTGCTCCAACCTGCTGTAAAATGCTTGATTTCGAGAGTGAGCGAAACTAATGAAAACATTGTTGGGGTAAAACCTAAAGGGAAAGACCTAGCACCAAATCCAATTTGCCATCTGATCTAACTTCTGGAGGCAGTCAAAATGAGTATTTGAATTCTTCCCTACCTTATTCCTGTGCTGAGATACAGGCTGCTCCAACCTGCTGTAAAATGCTTGATTTCGAGAGTGAGCGAAACTAATGAAAACATTGTTGGGGTAAAACCTAAAGGGAAAGACCTAGCACCAAATCCAATTTGCCATCTGATCTAACTTCTGGAGGCAGTCAAAATGATCCTTAGAATTCTTCCCTACCTTATTCCTGTGCTGAGATACAGGCTGCTCCAACCTGCTGTAAAATGCTTGATTTCGAGAGTGAGCGAAACTAATGAAAACATTGTTGGGGTAAAACCTAAAGGGAAAGACCTAGCACCAAATCCAATTTGCCATCTGATCTAACTTCTGGAGGCAGTCAAAATGAGTATTTGAATTCTTCCCTACCTTATTCCTGTGCTGAGATACAGGCTGCTCCAACCTGCTGTAAAATGCTTGATTTCGAGAGTGAGCGAAACTAATGAAAACATTGTTGGGGTAAAACCTAAAGGGAAAGACCTAGCACCAAATCCAATTTGCCATCTGATCTAACTTCTGGAGGCAGTCAAAATGAGTATTTGAATTCTTCCCTACCTTATTCCTGTGCTGAGATACAGGCTGCTCCAACCTGCTGTAAAATGCTTGATTTCGAGAGTGAGCGAAACTAATGAAAACATTGTTGGGGTAAAACCTAAAGGGAAAGACCTAGCACCAAATCCAATTTGCCATCTGATCTAACTTCTGGAGGCAGTCAAAATGAGTATTTGAATTCTTCCCTACCTTATTCCTGTGCTGAGATACAGGCTGCTCCAACCTGCTGTAAAATGCTTGATTTCGAGAGTGAGCGAAACTAATGAAAACATTGTTGGGGTAAAACCTAAAGGGAAAGACCTAGCACCAAATCCAATTTGCCATCTGATCTAACTTCTGGAGGCAGTCAAAATGAGTATTTGAATTCTTCCCTACCTTATTCCTGTGCTGAGATACAGGCTGCTCCAACCTGCTGTAAAATGCTTGATTTCGAGAGTGAGCGAAACTAATGAAAACATTGTTGGGGTAAAACCTAAAGGGAAAGACCTAGCACCAAATCCAATTTGCCATCTGATCTAACTTCTGGAGGCAGTCAAAATGAGTATTTGAATTCTTCCCTACCTTATTCCTGTGCTGAGATACAGGCTGCTCCAACCTGCTGTAAAATGCTTGATTTCGAGAGTGAGCGAAACTAATGAAAACATTGTTGGGGTAAAACCTAAAGGGAAAGACCTAGCACCAAATTACATTGGCCATCTGATCTAACTTCTGGAGGCAGTCAAAATGATCCTTAGAATTCTTCCCTACCTTATTCCTGTGCTGAGATACAGGCTGCTCCAACCTGCTGTAAAATGCTTGATTTCGAGAGTGAGCGAAACTAATGAAAACATTGTTGGGGTAAAACCTAAAGGGAAAGACCTAGCACCAAATCCAATTTGCCATCTGATCTAACTTCTGGAGGCAGTCAAAATGAGTATTTGAATTCTTCCCTACCTTATTCCTGTGCTGAGATACAGGCTGCTCCAACCTGCTGTAAAATGCTTGATTTCGAGAGTGAGCGAAACTAATGAAAACATTGTTGGGGTAAAACCTAAAGGGAAAGACCTAGCACCAAATCCAGTTTGCCATCTGATCTAACTTCTGGAGGCAGTCAAAATGATCCTTAGAATTCTTCCCTACCTTATTCCTGTGCTGAGATACAGGCTGCTCCAACCTGCTGTAAAATGCTTGATTTCGAGAGTGAGCGAAACTAATGAAAACATTGTTGGGGTAAAACCTAAAGGGAAAGACCTAGCACCAAATCCAATTTGCCATCTGATCTAACTTCTGGAGGCAGTCAAAATGATCCTTAGAATTCTTCCCTACCTTATTCCTGTGCTGAGATACAGGCTGCTCCAACCTGCTGTAAAATGCTTGATTTCGAGAGTGAGCGAAACTAATGAAAACATTGTTGGGGTAAAACCTAAAGGGAAAGACCTAGCACCAAATCCAATTTGCCATCTGATCTAACTTCTGGAGGCAGTCAAAATGATCCTTAGAATTCTTCCCTACCTTATTCCTGTGCTGAGATACAGGCTGCTCCAACCTGCTGTAAAATGCTTGATTTCGAGAGTGAGCGAAACTAATGAAAACATTGTTGGGGTAAAACCTAAAGGGAAAGACCTAGCACCAAATCCAATTTGCCATCTGATCTAACTTCTGGAGGCAGTCAAAATGAGTATTTGAATTCTTCCCTACCTTATTCCTGTGCTGAGATACAGGCTGCTCCAACCTGCTGTAAAATGCTTGATTTCGAGAGTGAGCGAAACTAATGAAAACATTGTTGGGGTAAAACCTAAAGGGAAAGACCTAGCACCAAATCCAATTTGCCATCTGATCTAACTTCTGGAGGCAGTCAAAATGAGTATTTGAATTCTTCCCTACCTTATTCCTGTGCTGAGATACAGGCTGCTCCAACCTGCTGTAAAATGCTTGATTTCGAGAGTGAGCGAAACTAATGAAAACATTGTTGGGGTAAAACCTAAAGGGAAAGACCTAGCACCAAATCCAATTTGCCATCTGATCTAACTTCTGGAGGCAGTCAAAATGAGTATTTGAATTCTTCCCTACCTTATTCCTGTGCTGAGATACAGGCTGCTCCAACCTGCTGTAAAATGCTTGATTTCGAGAGTGAGCGAAACTAATGAAAACATTGTTGGGGTAAAACCTAAAGGGAAAGACCTAGCACCAAATCCAATTTGCCATCTGATCTAACTTCTGGAGGCAGTCAAAATGAGTATTTGAATTCTTCCCTACCTTATTCCTGTGCTGAGATACAGGCTGCTCCAACCTGCTGTAAAATGCTTGATTTCGAGAGTGAGCGAAACTAATGAAAACATTGTTGGGGTAAAACCTAAAGGGAAAGACCTAGCACCAAATCCAATTTGCCATCTGATCTAACTTCTGGAGGCAGTCAAAATGAGTATTTGAATTCTTCCCTACCTTATTCCTGTGCTGAGATACAGGCTGCTCCAACCTGCTGTAAAATGCTTGATTTCGAGAGTGAGCGAAACTAATGAAAACATTGTTGGGGTAAAACCTAAAGGGAAAGACCTAGCACCAAATCCAATTTGCCATCTGATCTAACTTCTGGAGGCAGTCAAATGAGTATTTGAATTCTTCCCTACCTTATTCCTGTGCTGAGATACAGGCTGCTCCAACCTGCTGTAAAATGCTTGATTTCGAGAGTGAGCGAAACTAATGAAAACATTGTTGGGGTAAAACCTAAAGGGAAAGACCTAGCACCAAATCCAATTTGCCATCTGATCTAACTTCTGGAGGCAGTCAAAATGATCCTTAGAATTCTTCCCTACCTTATTCCTGTGCTGAGATACAGGCTGCTCCAACCTGCTGTAAAATGCTTGATTTCGAGAGTGAGCGAAACTAATGAAAACATTGTTGGGGTAAAACCTAAAGGGAAAGACCTAGCACCAAATCAAATTTGCCATCTGATCTAACTTCTGGAGGCAGTCAAAATGAGTATTTGAATTCTTCCCTACCTTATTCCTGTGCTGAGATACAGGCTGCTCCAACCTGCTGTAAAATGCTTGATTTCGAGAGTGAGCGAAACTAATGAAAACATTGTTGGGGTAAAACCTAAAGGGAAAGACCTAGCACCAAATCCAATTTGCCATCTGATCTAACTTCTGGAGGCAGTCAAAATGATCCTTAGAATTCTTCCCTACCTTATTCCTGTGCTGAGATACAGGCTGCTCCAACCTGCTGTAAAATGCTTGATTTCGAGAGTGAGCGAAACTAATGAAAACATTGTTGGGGTAAAACCTAAAGGGAAAGACCTAGCACCAAATCCAATTTGCCATCTGATCTAACTTCTGGAGGCAGTCAAAATGATCCTTAGAATTCTTCCCTACCTTATTCCTGTGCTGAGATACAGGCTGCTCCAACCTGCTGTAAAATGCTTGATTTCGAGAGTGAGCGAAACTAATGAAAACATTGTTGGGGTAAAACCTAAAGGGAAAGACCTAGCACCAAATCCAATTTGCCGTCTGATCTAACTTCTGGAGGCAGTCAAAATGAGTCCTTAGAATTCTTCCCTACCTTATTCCTGTGCTGAGATACAGGCTGCTCCAACCTGCTGTAAAATGCTTGATTTCGAGAGTGAGCGAAACTAATGAAAACATTGTTGGGGTAAAACCTAAAGGGAAAGACCTAGCACCAAATCCAATTTGCCATCTGATCTAACTTCTGGAGGCAGTCAAAATGAGTATTTGAATTCTTCCCTACCTTATTCCTGTGCTGAGATACAGGCTGCTCCAACCTGCTGTAAAATGCTTGATTTCGAGAGTGAGCGAAACTAATGAAAACATTGTTGGGGTAAAACCTAAAGGGAAAGACCTAGCACCAAATCCAATTTTGCCATCTGATCTAACTTCTGGAGGCAGTCAAAATGAGTCTTTGAATTCTTCCCTACCTTATTCCTGTGCTGAGATACAGGCTGCTCCAACCTGCTGTAAAATGCTTGATTTCGAGAGTGAGCGAAACTAATGAAAACATTGTTGGGGTAAAACCTAAAGGGAAAGACCTAGCACCAAATCCAATTTGCCATCTGATCTAACTTCTGGAGGCAGTCAAAATGATCCTTAGAATTCTTCCCTACCTTATTCCTGTGCTGAGATACAGGCTGCTCCAACCTGCTGTAAAATGCTTGATTTCGAGAGTGAGCGAAACTAATGAAAACATTGTTGGGGTAAAACCTAAAGGGAAAGACCTAGCACCAAATCCAATTTGCCATCTGATCTAACTTCTGGAGGCAGTCAAAATGATCCTTAGAATTCTTCCCTACCTTATTCCTGTGCTGAGATACAGGCTGCTCCAACCTGCTGTAAAATGCTTGATTTCGAGAGTGAGCGAAACTAATGAAAACATTGTTGGGGTAAAACCTAAAGGGAAAGACCTAGCACCAAATCCAATTTGCCATCTGATCTAACTTCTGGAGGCAGTCAAAATGAGTCCTTTGAATTCTTCCCTACCTTATTCCTGTGCTGAGATACAGGCTGCTCCAACCTGCTGTAAAATGCTTGATTTCGAGAGTGAGCGAAACTAATGAAAACATTGTTGGGGTAAAACCTAAAGGGAAAGACCTAGCACCAAATCCAATTTGCCATCTGATCTAACTTCTGGAGGCAGTCAAAATGATCCTTAGAATTCTTCCCTACCTTATTCCTGTGCTGAGATACAGGCTGCTCCAACCTGCTGTAAAATGCTTGATTTCGAGAGTGAGCGAAACTAATGAAAACATTGTTGGGGTAAAACCTAAAGGGAAAGACCTAGCACCAAATCCAATTTGCCATCTGATCTAACTTCTGGAGGCAGTCAAAATGATCCTTAGAATTCTTCCCTACCTTATTCCTGTGCTGAGATACAGGCTGCTCCAACCTGCTGTAAAATGCTTGATTTCGAGAGTGAGCGAAACTAATGAAAACATTGTTGGGGTAAAACCTAAAGGGAAAGACCTAGCACCAAATCCAATTTGCCATCTGATCTAACTTCTGGAGGCAGTCAAAATGATCCTTAGAATTCTTCCCTACCTTATTCCTGTGCTGAGATACAGGCTGCTCCAACCTGCTGTAAAATGCTT
>NW_027144770.1:0-32700 GCF_026170545.1 Melanerpes formicivorus | reverse complement strand
TTCCTGTGCTGAGATACAGGCTGCTCCAACCTGCTGTAAAATGCTTGATTTCGAGAGTGAGCGAAACTAATGAAAACATTGTTGGGGTAAAACCTAAAGGGAAAGACCTAGCACCAAATCCAATTTGCCATCTGATCTAACTTCTGGAGGCAGTCAAAATGAGCCTTAGAATTCTTCCCTACCTTATTCCTGTGCTGAGATACAGGCTGCTCCAACCTGCTGTAAAATGCTTGATTTCGAGAGTGAGCGAAACTAATGAAAACATTGTTGGGGTAAAACCTAAAGGGAAAGACCTAGCACCAAATCCAATTTGCCATCTGATCTAACTTCTGGAGGCAGTCAAAATGAGCCTTAGAATTCTTCCCTACCTTATTCCTGTGCTGAGATACAGGCTGCTCCAACCTGCTGTAAAATGCTTGATTTCGAGAGTGAGCGAAACTAATGAAAACATTGTTGGGGTAAAACCTAAAGGGAAAGACCTAGCACCAAATCCAACTTGCCATCTGATCTAACTTCTGGAGGCAGTCAAAATGATCCTTAGAATTCTTCCCTACCTTATTCCTGTGCTGAGATACAGGCTGCTCCAACCTGCTGTAAAATGCTTGATTTCGAGAGTGAGCGAAACTAATGAAAACATTGTTGGGGTAAAACCTAAAGGGAAAGACCTAGCACCAAATCCAATTTGCCATCTGATCTAACTTCTGGAGGCAGTCAAAATGAGCCTTAGAATTCTTCCCTACCTTATTCCTGTGCTGAGATACAGGCTGCTCCAACCTGCTGTAAAATGCTTGATTTCGAGAGTGAGCGAAACTAATGAAAACATTGTTGGGGTAAAACCTAAAGGGAAAGACCTAGCACCAAATCCAATTTGCCATCTGATCTAACTTCTGGAGGCAGTCAAAATGAGCCTTAGAATTCTTCCCTACCTTATTCCTGTGCTGAGATACAGGCTGCTCCAACCTGCTGTAAAATGCTTGATTTCGAGAGTGAGCGAAACTAATGAAAACATTGTTGGGGTAAAACCTAAAGGGAAAGACCTAGCACCAAATCCAATTTGCCATCTGATCTAACTTCTGGAGGCAGTCAAAATGAGCCTTAGAATTCTTCCCTACCTTATTCCTGTGCTGAGATACAGGCTGCTCCAACCTGCTGTAAAATGCTTGATTTCGAGAGTGAGCGAAACTAATGAAAACATTGTTGGGGTAAAACCTAAAGGGAAAGACCTAGCACCAAATCCAATTTGCCATCTGATCTAACTTCTGGAGGCAGTCAAAATGAGCCTTAGAATTCTTCCCTACCTTATTCCTGTGCTGAGATACAGGCTGCTCCAACCTGCTGTAAAATGCTTGATTTCGAGAGTGAGCGAAACTAATGAAAACATTGTTGGGGTAAAACCTAAAGGGAAAGACCTAGCACCAAATCCAATTTGCCATCTGATCTAACTTCTGGAGGCAGTCAAAATGAGCCTTAGAATTCTTCCCTACCTTATTCCTGTGCTGAGATACAGGCTGCTCCAACCTGCTGTAAAATGCTTGATTTCGAGAGTGAGCGAAACTAATGAAAACATTGTTGGGGTAAAACCTAAAGGGAAAGACCTAGCACCAAATCCAATTTGCCATCTGATCTAACTTCTGGAGGCAGTCAAAATGAGCCTTAGAATTCTTCCCTACCTTATTCCTGTGCTGAGATACAGGCTGCTCCAACCTGCTGTAAAATGCTTGATTTCGAGAGTGAGCGAAACTAATGAAAACATTGTTGGGGTAAAACCTAAAGGGAAAGACCTAGCACCAAATCCAATTTGCCATCTGATCTAACTTCTGGAGGCAGTCAAAATGAGCCTTAGAATTCTTCCCTACCTTATTCCTGTGCTGAGATACAGGCTGCTCCAACCTGCTGTAAAATGCTTGATTTCGAGAGTGAGCGAAACTAATGAAAACATTGTTGGGGTAAAACCTAAAGGGAAAGACCTAGCACCAAATCCAATTTGCCATCTGATCTAACTTCTGGAGGCAGTCAAAATGAGCCTTAGAATTCTTCCCTACCTTATTCCTGTGCTGAGATACAGGCTGCTCCAACCTGCTGTAAAATGCTTGATTTCGAGAGTGAGCGAAACTAATGAAAACATTGTTGGGGTAAAACCTAAAGGGAAAGACCTAGCACCAAATCCAACTTGCCATCTGATCTAACTTCTGGAGGCAGTCAAAATGAGCCTTAGAATTCTTCCCTACCTTATTCCTGTGCTGAGATACAGGCTGCTCCAACCTGCTGTAAAATGCTTGATTTCGAGAGTGAGCGAAACTAATGAAAACATTGTTGGGGTAAAACCTAAAGGGAAAGACCTAGCACCAAATCCAATTTGCCATCTGATCTAACTTCTGGAGGCAGTCAAAATGAGCCTTAGAATTCTTCCCTACCTTATTCCTGTGCTGAGATACAGGCTGCTCCAACCTGCTGTAAAATGCTTGATTTCGAGAGTGAGCGAAACTAATGAAAACATTGTTGGGGTAAAACCTAAAGGGAAAGACCTAGCACCAAATCCAATTTGCCATCTGATCTAACTTCTGGAGGCAGTCAAAATGAGCCTTAGAATTCTTCCCTACCTTATTCCTGTGCTGAGATACAGGCTGCTCCAACCTGCTGTAAAATGCTTGATTTCGAGAGTGAGCGAAACTAATGAAAACATTGTTGGGGTAAAACCTAAAGGGAAAGACCTAGCACCAAATCCAACTTGCCATCTGATCTAACTTCTGGAGGCAGTCAAAATGATCCTTAGAATTCTTCCCTACCTTATTCCTGTGCTGAGATACAGGCTGCTCCAACCTGCTGTAAAATGCTTGATTTCGAGAGTGAGCGAAACTAATGAAAACATTGTTGGGGTAAAACCTAAAGGGAAAGACCTAGCACCAAATCCAATTTGCCATCTGATCTAACTTCTGGAGGCAGTCAAAATGAGCCTTAGAATTCTTCCCTACCTTATTCCTGTGCTGAGATACAGGCTGCTCCAACCTGCTGTAAAATGCTTGATTTCGAGAGTGAGCGAAACTAATGAAAACATTGTTGGGGTAAAACCTAAAGGGAAAGACCTAGCACCAAATCCAATTTGCCATCTGATCTAACTTCTGGAGGCAGTCAAAATGAGCCTTAGAATTCTTCCCTACCTTATTCCTGTGCTGAGATACAGGCTGCTCCAACCTGCTGTAAAATGCTTGATTTCGAGAGTGAGCGAAACTAATGAAAACATTGTTGGGGTAAAACCTAAAGGGAAAGACCTAGCACCAAATCCAATTTGCCATCTGATCTAACTTCTGGAGGCAGTCAAAATGAGCCTTAGAATTCTTCCCTACCTTATTCCTGTGCTGAGATACAGGCTGCTCCAACCTGCTGTAAAATGCTTGATTTCGAGAGTGAGCGAAACTAATGAAAACATTGTTGGGGTAAAACCTAAAGGGAAAGACCTAGCACCAAATCCAATTTGCCATCTGATCTAACTTCTGGAGGCAGTCAAAATGAGCCTTAGAATTCTTCCCTACCTTATTCCTGTGCTGAGATACAGGCTGCTCCAACCTGCTGTAAAATGCTTGATTTCGAGAGTGAGCGAAACTAATGAAAACATTGTTGGGGTAAAACCTAAAGGGAAAGACCTAGCACCAAATCCAATTTGCCATCTGATCTAACTTCTGGAGGCAGTCAAAATGAGCCTTAGAATTCTTCCCTACCTTATTCCTGTGCTGAGATACAGGCTGCTCCAACCTGCTGTAAAATGCTTGATTTCGAGAGTGAGCGAAACTAATGAAAACATTGTTGGGGTAAAACCTAAAGGGAAAGACCTAGCACCAAATCCAATTTGCCATCTGATCTAACTTCTGGAGGCAGTCAAAATGAGCCTTAGAATTCTTCCCTACCTTATTCCTGTGCTGAGATACAGGCTGCTCCAACCTGCTGTAAAATGCTTGATTTCGAGAGTGAGCGAAACTAATGAAAACATTGTTGGGGTAAAACCTAAAGGGAAAGACCTAGCACCAAATCCAATTTGCCATCTGATCTAACTTCTGGAGGCAGTCAAAATGAGCCTTAGAATTCTTCCCTACCTTATTCCTGTGCTGAGATACAGGCTGCTCCAACCTGCTGTAAAATGCTTGATTTCGAGAGTGAGCGAAACTAATGAAAACATTGTTGGGGTAAAACCTAAAGGGAAAGACCTAGCACCAAATCCAATTTGCCATCTGATCTAACTTCTGGAGGCAGTCAAAATGAGCCTTAGAATTCTTCCCTACCTTATTCCTGTGCTGAGATACAGGCTGCTCCAACCTGCTGTAAAATGCTTGATTTCGAGAGTGAGCGAAACTAATGAAAACATTGTTGGGGTAAAACCTAAAGGGAAAGACCTAGCACCAAATCCAATTTGCCATCTGATCTAACTTCTGGAGGCAGTCAAAATGAGCCTTAGAATTCTTCCCTACCTTATTCCTGTGCTGAGATACAGGCTGCTCCAACCTGCTGTAAAATGCTTGATTTCGAGAGTGAGCGAAACTAATGAAAACATTGTTGGGGTAAAACCTAAAGGGAAAGACCTAGCACCAAATCCAATTTGCCATCTGATCTAACTTCTGGAGGCAGTCAAAATGAGCCTTAGAATTCTTCCCTACCTTATTCCTGTGCTGAGATACAGGCTGCTCCAACCTGCTGTAAAATGCTTGATTTCGAGAGTGAGCGAAACTAATGAAAACATTGTTGGGGTAAAACCTAAAGGGAAAGACCTAGCACCAAATCCAATTTGCCATCTGATCTAACTTCTGGAGGCAGTCAAAATGATCCTTAGAATTCTTCCCTACCTTATTCCTGTGCTGAGATACAGGCTGCTCCAACCTGCTGTAAAATGCTTGATTTCGAGAGTGAGCGAAACTAATGAAAACATTGTTGGGGTAAAACCTAAAGGGAAAGACCTAGCACCAAATCCAATTTGCCATCTGATCTAACTTCTGGAGGCAGTCAAAATGAGCCTTAGAATTCTTCCCTACCTTATTCCTGTGCTGAGATACAGGCTGCTCCAACCTGCTGTAAAATGCTTGATTTCGAGAGTGAGCGAAACTAATGAAAACATTGTTGGGGTAAAACCTAAAGGGAAAGACCTAGCACCAAATCCAATTTGCCATCTGATCTAACTTCTGGAGGCAGTCAAAATGAGCCTTAGAATTCTTCCCTACCTTATTCCTGTGCTGAGATACAGGCTGCTCCAACCTGCTGTAAAATGCTTGATTTCGAGAGTGAGCGAAACTAATGAAAACATTGTTGGGGTAAAACCTAAAGGGAAAGACCTAGCACCAAATCCAATTTGCCATCTGATCTAACTTCTGGAGGCAGTCAAAATGATCCTTAGAATTCTTCCCTACCTTATTCCTGTGCTGAGATACAGGCTGCTCCAACCTGCTGTAAAATGCTTGATTTCGAGAGTGAGCGAAACTAATGAAAACATTGTTGGGGTAAAACCTAAAGGGAAAGACCTAGCACCAAATCCAATTTGCCATCTGATCTAACTTCTGGAGGCAGTCAAAATGAGCCTTAGAATTCTTCCCTACCTTATTCCTGTGCTGAGATACAGGCTGCTCCAACCTGCTGTAAAATGCTTGATTTCGAGAGTGAGCGAAACTAATGAAAACATTGTTGGGGTAAAACCTAAAGGGAAAGACCTAGCACCAAATCCAATTTGCCATCTGATCTAACTTCTGGAGGCAGTCAAAATGATCCTTAGAATTCTTCCCTACCTTATTCCTGTGCTGAGATACAGGCTGCTCCAACCTGCTGTAAAATGCTTGATTTCGAGAGTGAGCGAAACTAATGAAAACATTGTTGGGGTAAAACCTAAAGGGAAAGACCTAGCACCAAATCCAATTTGCCATCTGATCTAACTTCTGGAGGCAGTCAAAATGATCCTTAGAATTCTTCCCTACCTTATTCCTGTGCTGAGATACAGGCTGCTCCAACCTGCTGTAAAATGCTTGATTTCGAGAGTGAGCGAAACTAATGAAAACATTGTTGGGGTAAAACCTAAAGGGAAAGACCTAGCACCAAATCCAATTTGCCATCTGATCTAACTTCTGGAGGCAGTCAAAATGAGCCTTAGAATTCTTCCCTACCTTATTCCTGTGCTGAGATACAGGCTGCTCCAACCTGCTGTAAAATGCTTGATTTCGAGAGTGAGCGAAACTAATGAAAACATTGTTGGGGTAAAACCTAAAGGGAAAGACCTAGCACCAAATCCAACTTGCCATCTGATCTAACTTCTGGAGGCAGTCAAAATGAGCCTTAGAATTCTTCCCTACCTTATTCCTGTGCTGAGATACAGGCTGCTCCAACCTGCTGTAAAATGCTTGATTTCGAGAGTGAGCGAAACTAATGAAAACATTGTTGGGGTAAAACCTAAAGGGAAAGACCTAGCACCAAATCCAATTTGCCATCTGATCTAACTTCTGGAGGCAGTCAAAATGATCCTTAGAATTCTTCCCTACCTTATTCCTGTGCTGAGATACAGGCTGCTCCAACCTGCTGTAAAATGCTTGATTTCGAGAGTGAGCGAAACTAATGAAAACATTGTTGGGGTAAAACCTAAAGGGAAAGACCTAGCACCAAATCCAATTTGCCATCTGATCTAACTTCTGGAGGCAGTCAAAATGAGCCTTAGAATTCTTCCCTACCTTATTCCTGTGCTGAGATACAGGCTGCTCCAACCTGCTGTAAAATGCTTGATTTCGAGAGTGAGCGAAACTAATGAAAACATTGTTGGGGTAAAACCTAAAGGGAAAGACCTAGCACCAAATCCAATTTGCCATCTGATCTAACTTCTGGAGGCAGTCAAAATGAGCCTTAGAATTCTTCCCTACCTTATTCCTGTGCTGAGATACAGGCTGCTCCAACCTGCTGTAAAATGCTTGATTTCGAGAGTGAGCGAAACTAATGAAAACATTGTTGGGGTAAAACCTAAAGGGAAAGACCTAGCACCAAATCCAACTTGCCATCTGATCTAACTTCTGGATGCAGTCAAAATGATCCTTAGAATTCTTCCCTACCTTATTCCTGTGCTGAGATACAGGCTGCTCCAACCTGCTGTAAAATGCTTGATTTCGAGAGTGAGCGAAACTAATGAAAACATTGTTGGGGTAAAACCTAAAGGGAAAGACCTAGCACCAAATCCAATTTGCCATCTGATCTAACTTCTGGAGGCAGTCAAAATGAGCCTTAGAATTCTTCCCTACCTTATTCCTGTGCTGAGATACAGGCTGCTCCAACCTGCTGTAAAATGCTTGATTTCGAGAGTGAGCGAAACTAATGAAAACATTGTTGGGGTAAAACCTAAAGGGAAAGACCTAGCACCAAATCCAATTTGCCATCTGATCTAACTTCTGGAGGCAGTCAAAATGATCCTTAGAATTCTTCCCTACCTTATTCCTGTGCTGAGATACAGGCTGCTCCAACCTGCTGTAAAATGCTTGATTTCGAGAGTGAGCGAAACTAATGAAAACATTGTTGGGGTAAAACCTAAAGGGAAAGACCTAGCACCAAATCCAATTTGCCATCTGATCTAACTTCTGGAGGCAGTCAAAATGAGCCTTAGAATTCTTCCCTACCTTATTCCTGTGCTGAGATACAGGCTGCTCCAACCTGCTGTAAAATGCTCGATTTCGAGAGTGAGCGAAACTAATGAAAACATTGTTGGGGTAAAACCTAAAGGGAAAGACCTAGCACCAAATCCAATTTGCCATCTGATCTAACTTCTGGAGGCAGTCAAAATGAGCCTTAGAATTCTTCCCTACCTTATTCCTGTGCTGAGATACAGGCTGCTCCAACCTGCTGTAAAATGCTTGATTTCGAGAGTGAGCGAAACTAATGAAAACATTGTTGGGGTAAAACCTAAAGGGAAAGACCTAGCACCAAATCCAATTTGCCATCTGATCTAACTTCTGGAGGCAGTCAAAATGAGCCTTAGAATTCTTCCCTACCTTATTCCTGTGCTGAGATACAGGCTGCTCCAACCTGCTGTAAAATGCTCGATTTCGAGAGTGAGCGAAACTAATGAAAACATTGTTGGGGTAAAACCTAAAGGGAAAGACCTAGCACCAAATCCAATTTGCCATCTGATCTAACTTCTGGAGGCAGTCAAAATGAGCCTTAGAATTCTTCCCTACCTTATTCCTGTGCTGAGATACAGGCTGCTCCAACCTGCTGTAAAATGCTCGATTTCGAGAGTGAGCGAAACTAATGAAAACATTGTTGGGGTAAAACCTAAAGGGAAAGACCTAGCACCAAATCCAATTTGCCATCTGATCTAACTTCTGGAGGCAGTCAAAATGAGCCTTAGAATTCTTCCCTACCTTATTCCTGTGCTGAGATACAGGCTGCTCCAACCTGCTGTAAAATGCTCGATTTCGAGAGTGAGCGAAACTAATGAAAACATTGTTGGGGTAAAACCTAAAGGGAAAGACCTAGCACCAAATCCAATTTGCCATCTGATCTAACTTCTGGAGGCAGTCAAAATGAGCCTTAGAATTCTTCCCTACCTTATTCCTGTGCTGAGATACAGGCTGCTCCAACCTGCTGTAAAATGCTCGATTTCGAGAGTGAGCGAAACTAATGAAAACATTGTTGGGGTAAAACCTAAAGGGAAAGACCTAGCACCAAATCCAATTTGCCATCTGATCTAACTTCTGGAGGCAGTCAAAATGAGCCTTAGAATTCTTCCCTACCTTATTCCTGTGCTGAGATACAGGCTGCTCCAACCTGCTGTAAAATGCTCGATTTCGAGAGTGAGCGAAACTAATGAAAACATTGTTGGGGTAAAACCTAAAGGGAAAGACCTAGCACCAAATCCAATTTGCCATCTGATCTAACTTCTGGAGGCAGTCAAAATGAGCCTTAGAATTCTTCCCTACCTTATTCCTGTGCTGAGATACAGGCTGCTCCAACCTGCTGTAAAATGCTCGATTTCGAGAGTGAGCGAAACTAATGAAAACATTGTTGGGGTAAAACCTAAAGGGAAAGACCTAGCACCAAATCCAATTTGCCATCTGATCTAACTTCTGGAGGCAGTCAAAATGAGCCTTAGAATTCTTCCCTACCTTATTCCTGTGCTGAGATACAGGCTGCTCCAACCTGCTGTAAAATGCTTGATTTCGAGAGTGAGCGAAACTAATGAAAACATTGTTGGGGTAAAACCTAAAGGGAAAGACCTAGCACCAAATCCAATTTGCCATCTGATCTAACTTCTGGAGGCAGTCAAAATGAGCCTTAGAATTCTTCCCTACCTTATTCCTGTGCTGAGATACAGGCTGCTCCAACCTGCTGTAAAATGCTTGATTTCGAGAGTGAGCGAAACTAATGAAAACATTGTTGGGGTAAAACCTAAAGGGAAAGACCTAGCACCAAATCCAATTTGCCATCTGATCTAACTTCTGGAGGCAGTCAAAATGAGCCTTAGAATTCTTCCCTACCTTATTCCTGTGCTGAGATACAGGCTGCTCCAACCTGCTGTAAAATGCTTGATTTCGAGAGTGAGCGAAACTAATGAAAACATTGTTGGGGTAAAACCTAAAGGGAAAGACCTAGCACCAAATCCAATTTGCCATCTGATCTAACTTCTGGAGGCAGTCAAAATGAGCCTTAGAATTCTTCCCTACCTTATTCCTGTGCTGAGATACAGGCTGCTCCAACCTGCTGTAAAATGCTTGATTTCGAGAGTGAGCGAAACTAATGAAAACATTGTTGGGGTAAAACCTAAAGGGAAAGACCTAGCACCAAATCCAATTTGCCATCTGATCTAACTTCTGGAGGCAGTCAAAATGATCCTTAGAATTCTTCCCTACCTTATTCCTGTGCTGAGATACAGGCTGCTCCAACCTGCTGTAAAATGCTTGATTTCGAGAGTGAGCGAAACTAATGAAAACATTGTTGGGGTAAAACCTAAAGGGAAAGACCTAGCACCAAATCCAATTTGCCATCTGATCTAACTTCTGGAGGCAGTCAAAATGAGCCTTAGAATTCTTCCCTACCTTATTCCTGTGCTGAGATACAGGCTGCTCCAACCTGCTGTAAAATGCTTGATTTCGAGAGTGAGCGAAACTAATGAAAACATTGTTGGGGTAAAACCTAAAGGGAAAGACCTAGCACCAAATCCAACTTGCCATCTGATCTAACTTCTGGAGGCAGTCAAAATGAGCCTTAGAATTCTTCCCTACCTTATTCCTGTGCTGAGATACAGGCTGCTCCAACCTGCTGTAAAATGCTTGATTTCGAGAGTGAGCGAAACTAATGAAAACATTGTTGGGGTAAAACCTAAAGGGAAAGACCTAGCACCAAATCCAATTTGCCATCTGATCTAACTTCTGGAGGCAGTCAAAATGATCCTTAGAATTCTTCCCTACCTTATTCCTGTGCTGAGATACAGGCTGCTCCAACCTGCTGTAAAATGCTTGATTTCGAGAGTGAGCGAAACTAATGAAAACATTGTTGGGGTAAAACCTAAAGGGAAAGACCTAGCACCAAATCCAATTTGCCATCTGATCTAACTTCTGGAGGCAGTCAAAATGAGCCTTAGAATTCTTCCCTACCTTATTCCTGTGCTGAGATACAGGCTGCTCCAACCTGCTGTAAAATGCTTGATTTCGAGAGTGAGCGAAACTAATGAAAACATTGTTGGGGTAAAACCTAAAGGGAAAGACCTAGCACCAAATCCAATTTGCCATCTGATCTAACTTCTGGAGGCAGTCAAAATGAGCCTTAGAATTCTTCCCTACCTTATTCCTGTGCTGAGATACAGGCTGCTCCAACCTGCTGTAAAATGCTTGATTTCGAGAGTGAGCGAAACTAATGAAAACATTGTTGGGGTAAAACCTAAAGGGAAAGACCTAGCACCAAATCCAACTTGCCATCTGATCTAACTTCTGGATGCAGTCAAAATGATCCTTAGAATTCTTCCCTACCTTATTCCTGTGCTGAGATACAGGCTGCTCCAACCTGCTGTAAAATGCTTGATTTCGAGAGTGAGCGAAACTAATGAAAACATTGTTGGGGTAAAACCTAAAGGGAAAGACCTAGCACCAAATCCAATTTGCCATCTGATCTAACTTCTGGAGGCAGTCAAAATGAGCCTTAGAATTCTTCCCTACCTTATTCCTGTGCTGAGATACAGGCTGCTCCAACCTGCTGTAAAATGCTTGATTTCGAGAGTGAGCGAAACTAATGAAAACATTGTTGGGGTAAAACCTAAAGGGAAAGACCTAGCACCAAATCCAATTTGCCATCTGATCTAACTTCTGGAGGCAGTCAAAATGATCCTTAGAATTCTTCCCTACCTTATTCCTGTGCTGAGATACAGGCTGCTCCAACCTGCTGTAAAATGCTTGATTTCGAGAGTGAGCGAAACTAATGAAAACATTGTTGGGGTAAAACCTAAAGGGAAAGACCTAGCACCAAATCCAATTTGCCATCTGATCTAACTTCTGGAGGCAGTCAAAATGAGCCTTAGAATTCTTCCCTACCTTATTCCTGTGCTGAGATACAGGCTGCTCCAACCTGCTGTAAAATGCTCGATTTCGAGAGTGAGCGAAACTAATGAAAACATTGTTGGGGTAAAACCTAAAGGGAAAGACCTAGCACCAAATCCAATTTGCCATCTGATCTAACTTCTGGAGGCAGTCAAAATGAGCCTTAGAATTCTTCCCTACCTTATTCCTGTGCTGAGATACAGGCTGCTCCAACCTGCTGTAAAATGCTTGATTTCGAGAGTGAGCGAAACTAATGAAAACATTGTTGGGGTAAAACCTAAAGGGAAAGACCTAGCACCAAATCCAATTTGCCATCTGATCTAACTTCTGGAGGCAGTCAAAATGAGCCTTAGAATTCTTCCCTACCTTATTCCTGTGCTGAGATACAGGCTGCTCCAACCTGCTGTAAAATGCTCGATTTCGAGAGTGAGCGAAACTAATGAAAACATTGTTGGGGTAAAACCTAAAGGGAAAGACCTAGCACCAAATCCAATTTGCCATCTGATCTAACTTCTGGAGGCAGTCAAAATGAGCCTTAGAATTCTTCCCTACCTTATTCCTGTGCTGAGATACAGGCTGCTCCAACCTGCTGTAAAATGCTCGATTTCGAGAGTGAGCGAAACTAATGAAAACATTGTTGGGGTAAAACCTAAAGGGAAAGACCTAGCACCAAATCCAATTTGCCATCTGATCTAACTTCTGGAGGCAGTCAAAATGAGCCTTAGAATTCTTCCCTACCTTATTCCTGTGCTGAGATACAGGCTGCTCCAACCTGCTGTAAAATGCTCGATTTCGAGAGTGAGCGAAACTAATGAAAACATTGTTGGGGTAAAACCTAAAGGGAAAGACCTAGCACCAAATCCAATTTGCCATCTGATCTAACTTCTGGAGGCAGTCAAAATGAGCCTTAGAATTCTTCCCTACCTTATTCCTGTGCTGAGATACTACAGGCTGCTCCAACCTGCTGTAAAATGCTCGATTTCGAGAGTGAGCGAAACTAATGAAAACATTGTTGGGGTAAAACCTAAAGGGAAAGACCTAGCACCAAATCCAATTTGCCATCTGATCTAACTTCTGGAGGCAGTCAAAATGAGCCTTAGAATTCTTCCCTACCTTATTCCTGTGCTGAGATACAGGCTGCTCCAACCTGCTGTAAAATGCTCGATTTCGAGAGTGAGCGAAACTAATGAAAACATTGTTGGGGTAAAACCTAAAGGGAAAGACCTAGCACCAAATCCAATTTGCCATCTGATCTAACTTCTGGAGGCAGTCAAAATGAGCCTTAGAATTCTTCCCTACCTTATTCCTGTGCTGAGATACAGGCTGCTCCAACCTGCTGTAAAATGCTCGATTTCGAGAGTGAGCGAAACTAATGAAAACATTGTTGGGGTAAAACCTAAAGGGAAAGACCTAGCACCAAATCCAATTTGCCATCTGATCTAACTTCTGGAGGCAGTCAAAATGAGCCTTAGAATTCTTCCCTACCTTATTCCTGTGCTGAGATACAGGCTGCTCCAACCTGCTGTAAAATGCTTGATTTCGAGAGTGAGCGAAACTAATGAAAACATTGTTGGGGTAAAACCTAAAGGGAAAGACCTAGCACCAAATCCAATTTGCCATCTGATCTAACTTCTGGAGGCAGTCAAAATGAGCCTTAGAATTCTTCCCTACCTTATTCCTGTGCTGAGATACAGGCTGCTCCAACCTGCTGTAAAATGCTTGATTTCGAGAGTGAGCGAAACTAATGAAAACATTGTTGGGGTAAAACCTAAAGGGAAAGACCTAGCACCAAATCCAATTTGCCATCTGATCTAACTTCTGGAGGCAGTCAAAATGAGCCTTAGAATTCTTCCCTACCTTATTCCTGTGCTGAGATACAGGCTGCTCCAACCTGCTGTAAAATGCTTGATTTCGAGAGTGAGCGAAACTAATGAAAACATTGTTGGGGTAAAACCTAAAGGGAAAGACCTAGCACCAAATCCAATTTGCCATCTGATCTAACTTCTGGAGGCAGTCAAAATGAGCCTTAGAATTCTTCCCTACCTTATTCCTGTGCTGAGATACAGGCTGCTCCAACCTGCTGTAAAATGCTTGATTTCGAGAGTGAGCGAAACTAATGAAAACATTGTTGGGGTAAAACCTAAAGGGAAAGACCTAGCACCAAATCCAATTTGCCATCTGATCTAACTTCTGGAGGCAGTCAAAATGAGCCTTAGAATTCTTCCCTACCTTATTCCTGTGCTGAGATACAGGCTGCTCCAACCTGCTGTAAAATGCTTGATTTCGAGAGTGAGCGAAACTAATGAAAACATTGTTGGGGTAAAACCTAAAGGGAAAGACCTAGCACCAAATCCAATTTGCCATCTGATCTAACTTCTGGAGGCAGTCAAAATGAGCCTTAGAATTCTTCCCTACCTTATTCCTGTGCTGAGATACAGGCTGCTCCAACCTGCTGTAAAATGCTTGATTTCGAGAGTGAGCGAAACTAATGAAAACATTGTTGGGGAAAGACCTAGCACCAAATCCAATTTGCACTCTGATCTAACTTCTGGAGGCAGTCAAAATGAGCCTTAGAATTCTTCCCTACCTTATTCCTGTGCTGAGATACAGGCTGCTCCAACCTGCTGTAAAATGCTTGATTTCGAGAGTGAGCGAAACTAATGAAAACATTGTTGGGGTAAAACCTAAAGGGAAAGACCTAGCACCAAATCCAATTTGCCATCTGATCTAACTTCTGGAGGCAGTCAAAATGAGCCTTAGAATTCTTCCCTACCTTATTCCTGTGCTGAGATACAGGCTGCTCCAACCTGCTGTAAAATGCTCGATTTCGAGAGTGAGCGAAACTAATGAAAACATTGTTGGGGTAAAACCTAAAGGGAAAGACCTAGCACCCAAATCCAATTTGCCATCTGATCTAACTTCTGGAGGCAGTCAAAATGAGCCTTAGAATTCTTCCCTACCTTATTCCTGTGCTGAGATACAGGCTGCTCCAACCCGCTGTAAAATGCGCGATTTCGAGAGTGAGCGAAACTAATGAAAACATTGTTGGGGTAAAACCTAAAGGGAAAGACCTAGCACCAAATCCAATTTGCCATCTGATCTAACTTCTGGAGGCAGTCAAAATGAGCCTTAGAATTCTTCCCCTACCTTATTCCTGTGCTGAGATACAGGCTGCTCCAACCTGCTGTAAAATGCTTGATTTCGAGAGTGAGCGAAACTAATGAAAACATTGTTGGGGTAAAACCTAAAGGGAAAGACCTAGCACCAAATCCAATTTGCCATCTGATCTAACTTCTGGAGGCAGTCAAAATGAGCCTTAGAATTCTTCCCTACCTTATTCCTGTGCTGAGATACAGGCTGCTCCAACCTGCTGTAAAATGCTTGATTTCGAGAGTGAGCGAAACTACTGAAAACATTGTGGGGTAAAACCTAAAGGGAAAGACCTAGCACCAAATCCAATTTGCCATCTGATCTAACTTCTGGAGGCAGTCAAAATGAGCCTTAGAATTCTTCCCTACCTTATTCCTGTGCTGAGATACAGGCTGCTCCAACCTGCTGTAAAATGCTCGATTTCGAGAGTGAGCGAAAACTAATGAAAACATTGTTGGGGTAAAACCTAAAGGGAAAGACCTAGCACCAAATCCAATTTGCCATCTGATCTAACTTCTGGAGGCAGTCAAAATGAGCCTTAGAATTCTTCCCTACCTTATTCCTGTGCTGAGATACAGGCTGCTCCAACCTGCTGTAAAATGCTCGATTTCGAGAGTGAGCGAAACTAATGAAAACATTGTTGGGGTAAAACCTAAAGGGAAAGACCTAGCACCAAATCCAATTTGCCATCTGATCTAACTTCTGGAGGCAGTCAAAATGAGCCTTAGAATTCTTCCCTACCTTATTCCTGTGCTGAGATACAGGCTGCTCCAACCCTGCTGTAAAATGCTTGCTTTCGAGAGTGAGCGAAACTAATGAAAACATTGTTGGGGTAAAACCTAAAGGGAAAGACCTAGCACCAAATCCAATTTGCCATCTGATCTAACTTCTGGAGGCAGTCAAAATGAGCCTTAGAATTCTTCCCTACCTTATTCCTGTGCTGAGATACAGGCTGCTCCAACCTGCTGTAAAATGCTTGATTTCGAGAGTGAGCGAAACTAATGAAAACATTGTTGGGGTAAAACCTAAAGGGAAAGACCTAGCACCAAATCCAATTTGCCATCTGATCTAACTTCTGGAGGCAGTCAAAATGAGCCTTAGAATTCTTCCCTACCTTATTCCTGTGCTGAGATACAGGCTGCTCCAACCTGCTGTAAAATGCTTGCTTTCGAGAGTGAGCGAAACTAATGAAAACATTGTTGGGGTAAAACCTAAAGGGAAAGACCTAGCACCAAATCCAATTTGCCATCTGATCTAACTTCTGGAGGCAGTCAAAATGAGCCTTAGAATTCTTCCCTACCTTATTCCTGTGCTGAGATACAGGCTGCTCCAACCTGCTGTAAAATGCTTGATTCGAGAGTGAGCGAAACTAATGAAAACATTGTTGGGGTAAAACCTAAAGGGAAAGACCTAGCACCAAATCCAATTTGCCATCTGATCTAACTTCTGGAGGCAGTCAAAATGAGCCTTAGAATTCTTCCCTACCTTATTCCTGTGCTGAGATACAGGCTGCTCCAACCTGCTGTAAAATGCTTGCTTTCGAGAGTGAGCGAAACTAATGAAAACATTGTTGGGGTAAAACCTAAAGGGAAAGACCTAGCACCAAATCCAATTTGCCATCTGATCTAACTTCTGGAGGCAGTCAAAATGAGCCTTAGAATTCTTCCCTACCTTATTCCTGTGCTGAGATACAGGCTGCTCCAACCTGCTGTAAAATGCTTGATTTCGAGAGTGAGCGAAACTAATGAAAACATTGTTGGGGTAAAACCTAAAGGGAAAGACCTAGCACCAAATCCAATTTGCCATCTGATCTAACTTCTGGAGGCAGTCAAAATGAGCCTTAGAATTCTTCCCTACCTTATTCCTGTGCTGAGATACAGGCTGCTCCAACCTGCTGTAAAATGCTCGATTTCGAGAGTGAGCGAAACTAATGAAAACATTGTTGGGGTAAAACCTAAAGGGAAAGACCTAGCACCAAATCCAATTTGCCATCTGATCTAACTTCTGGAGGCAGTCAAAATGAGCCTTAGAATTCTTCCCTACCTTATTCCTGTGCTGAGATACAGGCTGCTCCAACCTGCTGTAAAATGCTTGATTTCGAGAGTGAGCGAAACTAATGAAAACATTGTTGGGGTAAAACCTAAAGGGAAAGACCTAGCACCAAATCCAATTTGCCATCTGATCTAACTTCTGGAGGCAGTCAAAATGAGCCTTAGAATTCTTCCCTACCTTATTCCTGTGCTGAGATACAGGCTGCTCCAACCTGCTGTAAAATGCTCGATTTCGAGAGTGAGCGAAACTAATGAAAACATTGTTGGGGTAAAACCTAAAGGGAAAGACCTAGCACCAAATCCAATTTGCCATCTGATCTAACTTCTGGAGGCAGTCAAAATGAGCCTTAGAATTCTTCCCTACCTTATTCCTGTGCTGAGATACAGGCTGCTCCAACCTGCTGTAAAATGCTTGATTTCGAGAGTGAGCGAAACTAATGAAAACATTGTTGGGGTAAAACCTAAAGGGAAAGACCTAGCACCAAATCCAATTTGCCATCTGATCTAACTTCTGGAGGCAGTCAAAATGAGCCTTAGAATTCTTCCCTACCTTATTCCTGTGTTGAGATACAGGCTGCTCCAACCTGCTGTAAAATGCTCGATTTCGAGAGTGAGCGAAACTAATGAAAACATTGTTGGGGTAAAACCTAAAGGGAAAGACCTAGCACCAAATCCAATTTGCCATCTGATCTAACTTCTGGAGGCAGTCAAAATGAGCCTTAGAATTCTTCCCTACCTTATTCCTGTGCTGAGATACAGGCTGCTCCAACCTGCTGTAAAATGCTCGATTTCGAGAGTGAGCGAAACTAATGAAAACATTGTTGGGGTAAAACCTAAAGGGAAAGACCTAGCACCAAATCCAATTTGCCATCTGATCTAACTTCTGGAGGCAGTCAAAATGAGCCTTAGAATTCTTCCCTACCTTATTCCTGTGCTGAGATACAGGCTGCTCCAACCTGCTGTAAAATGCTCGATTTCGAGAGTGAGCGAAACTAATGAAAACATTGTTGGGGTAAAACCTAAAGGGAAAGACCTAGCACCAAATCCAATTTGCCATCTGATCTAACTTCTGGAGGCAGTCAAAATGAGCCTTAGAATTCTTCCCTACCTTATTCCTGTGCTGAGATACAGGCTGCTCCAACCTGCTGTAAAATGCTTGATTTCGAGAGTGAGCGAAACTAATGAAAACATTGTTGGGGTAAAACCTAAAGGGAAAGACCTAGCACCAAATCCAATTTGCCATCTGATCTAACTTCTGGAGGCAGTCAAAATGAGCCTTAGAATTCTTCCCTACCTTATTCCTGTGCTGAGATACAGGCTGCTCCAACCTGCTGTAAAATGCTTGATTTCGAGAGTGAGCGAAACTAATGAAAACATTGTTGGGGTAAAACCTAAAGGGAAAGACCTAGCACCAAATCCAATTTGCCATCTGATCTAACTTCTGGAGGCAGTCAAAATGATCCTTAGAATTCTTCCCTACCTTATTCCTGTGCTGAGATACAGGCTGCTCCAACCTGCTGTAAAATGCTTGATTTCGAGAGTGAGCGAAACTAATGAAAACATTGTTGGGGTAAAACCTAAAGGGAAAGACCTAGCCACCAAATCCAATTTGCCATCTGATCTAACTTCTGGAGGCAGTCAAAATGAGCCTTAGAATTCTTCCCTACCTTATTCCTGTGCTGAGATACAGGCTGCTCCAACCTGCTGTAAAATGCTTGATTTCGAGAGTGAGCGAAACTAATGAAAACATTGTTGGGGTAAAACCTAAAGGGAAAGACCTAGCACCAAATCCAATTTGCCATCTGATCTAACTTCTGGAGGCAGTCAAAATGATCCTTAGAATTCTTCCCTACCTTATTCCTGTGCTGAGATACAGGCTGCTCCAACCTGCTGTAAAATGCTTGCTTTCGAGAGTGAGCGAAACTAATGAAAACATTGTTGGGGTAAAACCTAAAGGGAAAGACCTAGCACCAAATCCAATTTGCCATCTGATCTAACTTCTGGAGGCAGTCAAAATGAGCCTTAGAATTCTTCCCTACCTTATTCCTGTGCTGAGATACAGGCTGCTCCAACCTGCTGTAAAATGCTTGCTTTCGAGAGTGAGCGAAACTAATGAAAACATTGTTGGGGTAAAACCTAAAGGGAAAGACCTAGCACCAAATCCAATTTGCCCATCTGATCTAACTTCTGGAGGCAGTCAAAATGAGCCTTAGAATTCTTCCCTACCTTATTCCTGTGCTGAGATACAGGCTGCTCCAACCTGCTGTAAAATGCTTGATTTCGAGAGTGAGCGAAACTAATGAAAACATTGTTGGGGTAAAACCTAAAGGGAAAGACCTAGCACCAAATCCAATTTGCCATCTGATCTAACTTCTGGAGGCAGTCAAAATGATCCTTAGAATTCTTCCCTACCTTATTCCTGTGCTGAGATACAGGCTGCTCCAACCTGCTGTAAAATGCTTGATTTCGAGAGTGAGCGAAACTAATGAAAACATTGTTGGGGTAAAACCTAAAGGGAAAGACCTAGCACCAAATCCAATTTGCCATCTGATCTAACTTCTGGAGGCAGTCAAAATGAGCCTTAGAATTCTTCCCTACCTTATTCCTGTGCTGAGATACAGGCTGCTCCAACCTGCTGTAAAATGCTTGCTTTCG
The DNA here is from genome assembly GCF_026170545.1 of Melanerpes formicivorus. Lineage (NCBI taxonomy): Eukaryota > Metazoa > Chordata > Aves > Piciformes > Picidae > Melanerpes > Melanerpes formicivorus. The sequence goes on along the minus strand of NW_027144770.1, from coordinate 13,310 downwards.
AGAGTGAGCGAAACTAATGAAAACATTGTTGGGTAAAACCTAAAGGGAAAGACCTAGCACCAAATCCAATTTGCCATCTGATCTAACTTCTGGAGGCAGTCAAAATGAGCCTTAGAATTCTTCCCTACCTTATTCCTGTGCTGAGATACAGGCTGCTCCAACCTGCTGTAAAATGCTTGATTTCGAGAGTGAGCGAAACTAATGAAAACATTGTTGGGGTAAAACCTAAAGGGAAAGACCTAGCACCAATCCAATTTGCCATCTGATCTAACTTCTGGAGGCAGTCAAAATGAGCCTTAGAATTCTTCCCTACCTTATTCCTGTGCTGAGATACAGGCTGCTCCAACCTGCTGTAAAATGCTTGATTTCGAGAGTGAGCCAAACTAATGAAAACATTGTTGGGGTAAAACCTAAAGGGAAAGACCTAGCACCAAATCCAATTTGCCATCTGATCTAACTTCTGGAGGCAGTCAAAATGAGCCTTAGAATTCTTCCCTACCTTATTCCTGTGCTGAGATACAGGCTGCTCCAACCTGCTGTAAAATGCTTGCTTTCGAGAGTGAGCGAAACTAATGAAAACATTGTTGGGGTAAAACCTAAAGGGAAAGACCTAGCACCAAATCCAATTTGCCATCTGATCTAACTTCTGGAGGCAGTCAAAATGATCCTTAGAATTCTTCCCTACCTTATTCCTGTGCTGAGATACAGGCTGCTCCAACCTGCTGTAAAATGCTTGATTTCGAGAGTGAGCGAAACTAATGAAAACATTGTTGGGGTAAAACCTAAAGGGAAAGACCTAGCACCAAATCCAATTTGCCATCTGATCTAACTTCTGGAGGCAGTCAAAATGATCCTTAGAATTCTTCCCTACCTTATTCCTGTGCTGAGATACAGGCTGCTCCAACCTGCTGTAAAATGCTTGCTTTCGAGAGTGAGCGAAACTAATGAAAACATTGTTGGGGTAAAACCTAAAGGGAAAGACCTAGCACCAAATCCAATTTGCCATCTGATCTAACTTCTGGAGGCAGTCAAAATGAGCCTTAGAATTCTTCCCTACCTTATTCCTGTGCTGAGATACAGGCTGCTCCAACCTGCTGTAAAATGCTTGATTTCGAGAGTGAGCGAAACTAATGAAAACATTGTTGGGGTAAAACCTAAAGGGAAAGACCTAGCACCAAATCCAATTTGCCATCTGATCTAACTTCTGGAGGCAGTCAAAATGAGCCTTAGAATTCTTCCCTACCTTATTCCTGTGCTGAGATACAGGCTGCTCCAACCTGCTGTAAAATGCTTGCTTTCGAGAGTGAGCGAAACTAATGAAAACATTGTTGGGGTAAAACCTAAAGGGAAAGACCTAGCACCAAATCCAATTTGCCATCTGATCTAACTTCTGGAGGCAGTCAAAATGAGCCTTAGAATTCTTCCCTACCTTATTCCTGTGCTGAGATACAGGCTGCTCCAACCTGCTGTAAAATGCTTGCTTTCGAGAGTGAGCGAAACTAATGAAAACATTGTTGGGGTAAAACCTAAAGGGAAAGACCTAGCACCAAATCCAATTTGCCATCTGATCTAACTTCTGGAGGCAGTCAAAATGATCCTTAGAATTCTTCCCTACCTTATTCCTGTGCTGAGATACAGGCTGCTCCAACCTGCTGTAAAATGCTTGCTTTCGAGAGTGAGCGAAACTAATGAAAACATTGTTGGGGTAAAACCTAAAGGGAAAGACCTAGCACCAAATCCAATTTGCCATCTGATCTAACTTCTGGAGGCAGTCAAAATGAGCCTTAGAATTCTTCCCTACCTTATTCCTGTGCTGAGATACAGGCTGCTCCAACCTGCTGTAAAATGCTTGCTTTCGAGAGTGAGCGAAACTAATGAAAACATTGTTGGGGTAAAACCTAAAGGGAAAGACCTAGCACCAAATCCAATTTGCCATCTGATCTAACTTCTGGAGGCAGTCAAAATGAGCCTTAGAATTCTTCCCTACCTTATTCCTGTGCTGAGATACAGGCTGCTCCAACCTGCTGTAAAATGCTTGATTTCGAGAGTGAGCGAAACTAATGAAAACATTGTTGGGGTAAAACCTAAAGGGAAAGACCTAGCACCAAATCCAATTTGCCATCTGATCTAACTTCTGGAGGCAGTCAAAATGATCCTTAGAATTCTTCCCTACCTTATTCCTGTGCTGAGATACAGGCTGCTCCAACCTGCTGTAAAATGCTTGATTTCGAGAGTGAGCGAAACTAATGAAAACATTGTTGGGGTAAAACCTAAAGGGAAAGACCTAGCACCAAATCCAATTTGCCATCTGATCTAACTTCTGGAGGCAGTCAAAATGAGCCTTAGAATTCTTCCCTACCTTATTCCTGTGCTGAGATACAGGCTGCTCCAACCTGCTGTAAAATGCTTGATTTCGAGAGTGAGCGAAACTAATGAAAACATTGTTGGGGTAAAAGTAAAACCTAAAGGGAAAGACCTAGCACCAAATCCAATTTGCCATCTGATCTAACTTCTGGAGGCAGTCAAAATGAGCCTTAGAATTCTTCCCTACCTTATTCCTGTGCTGAGATACAGGCTGCTCCAACCTGCTGTAAAATGCTTGATTTCGAGAGTGAGCGAAACTAATGAAAACATTGTTGGGGTAAAACCTAAAGGGGAAAGACCTAGCACCAAATCCAATTTGCCATCTGATCTAACTTCTGGAGGCAGTCAAAATGATCCTTAGAATTCTTCCCTACCTTATTCCTGTGCTGAGATACAGGCTGCTCCAACCTGCTGTAAAATGCTTGATTTCGAGAGTGAGCGAAACTAATGAAAACATTGTTGGGGTAAAACCTAAAGGGAAAGACCTAGCACCAAATCCAATTTGCCATCTGATCTAACTTCTGGAGGCAGTCAAAATGATCCTTAGAATTCTTCCCTACCTTATTCCTGTGCTGAGATACAGGCTGCTCCAACCTGCTGTAAAATGCTTGATTTCGAGAGTGAGCGAAACTAATGAAAACATTGTTGGGGTAAAACCTAAAGGGAAAGACCTAGCACCAAATCCAATTTGCCATCTGATCTAACTTCTGGAGGCAGTCAAAATGAGCCTTAGAATTCTTCCCTACCTTATTCCTGTGCTGAGATACAGGCTGCTCCAACCTGCTGTAAAATGCTTGATTTCGAGAGTGAGCGAAACTAATGAAAACATTGTTGGGGTAAAACCTAAAGGGAAAGACCTAGCACCAAATCCAATTTGCCATCTGATCTAACTTCTGGAGGCAGTCAAAATGAGCCTTAGAATTCTTCCCTACCTTATTCCTGTGCTGAGATACAGGCTGCTCCAACCTGCTGTAAAATGCTTGATTTCGAGAGTGAGCGAAACTAATGAAAACATTGTTGGGGTAAAACCTAAAGGGAAAGACCTAGCACCAAATCCAATTTGCCATCTGATCTAACTTCTGGAGGCAGTCAAAATGAGCCTTAGAATTCTTCCCTACCTTATTCCTGTGCTGAGATACAGGCTGCTCCAACCTGCTGTAAAATGCTTGATTTCGAGAGTGAGCCAAACTAATGAAAACATTGTTGGGGTAAAACCTAAAGGGAAAGACCTAGCACCAAATCCAATTTGCCATCTGATCTAACTTCTGGAGGCAGTCAAAATGATCCTTAGAATTCTTCCCTACCTTATTCCTGTGCTGAGATACAGGCTGCTCCAACCTGCTGTAAAATGCTTGATTTCGAGAGTGAGCCAAACTAATGAAAACATTGTTGGGGTAAAACCTAAAGGGAAAGACCTAGCACCAAATCCAATTTGCCATCTGATCTAACTTCTGGAGGCAGTCAAAATGATCCTTAGAATTCTTCCCTACCTTATTCCTGTGCTGAGATACAGGCTGCTCCAACCTGCTGTAAAATGCTTGATTTCGAGAGTGAGCGAAACTAATGAAAACATTGTTGGGGTAAAACCTAAAGGGAAAGACCTAGCACCAAATCCAATTTGCCATCTGATCTAACTTCTGGAGGCAGTCAAAATGAGCCTTAGAATTCTTCCCTACCTTATTCCTGTGCTGAGATACAGGCTGCTCCAACCTGCTGTAAAATGCTTGATTTCGAGAGTGAGCGAAACTAATGAAAACATTGTTGGGGTAAAACCTAAAGGGAAAGACCTAGCACCAAATCCAATTTGCCATCTGATTCTAACTTCTGGAGGCAGTCAAAATGAGCCTTAGAATTCTTCCCTACCTTATTCCTGTGCTGAGATACAGGCTGCTCCAACCTGCTGTAAAATGCTTGCTTTCGAGAGTGAGCGAAACTAATGAAAACATTGTTGGGGTAAAACCTAAAGGGAAAGACCTAGCACCAAATCCAAATTTGCCATCTGATCTAACTTCTGGAGGCAGTCAAAATGAGCCTTAGAATTCTTCCCTACCTTATTCCTGTGCTGAGATACAGGCTGCTCCAACCTGCTGTAAAATGCTTGATTTCGAGAGTGAGCGAAACTAATGAAAACATTGTTGGGGTAAAACCTAAAGGGAAAGACCTAGCACCAAATCCAATTTGCCATCTAATCTAACTTCTGGAGGCAGTCAAATGAGCCTTAGAATTCTTCCCTACCTTATTCCTGTGCTGAGATACAGGCTGCTCCAACCTGCTGTAAAATGCTTGCTTTCGAGGGTGAGCGAAACTAATGAAAACATTGTTGGGGTAAAACCTAAAGGGAAAGACCTAGCACCAAATCCAATTTGCCATCTGATCTAACTTCTGGAGGCAGTCAAAATGAGCCTTAGAATTCTTCCCTACCTTATTCCTGTGCTGAGATACAGGCTGCTCCAATCTGCTGTAAAATGCTTGCTTTCGAGAGTGAGCGAAACTAATGAAAACATTGTTGGGGTAAAACCTAAAGGGAAAGACCTAGCACCAAATCCAATTTGCCATCTGATCTAACTTCTGGAGGCAGTCAAAATGAGCCTTAGAATTCTTCCCTACCTTATTCCTGTGCTGAGATACAGGCTGCTCCAACCTGCTGTAAAATGCTTGCTTTCGAGAGTGAGCGAAACTAATGAAAACATTGTTGGGGTAAAACCTAAAGGGAAAGACCTAGCACCAAATCCAATTTGCCATCTGATCTAACTTCTGGAGGCAGTCAAAATGATCCTTAGAATTCTTCCCTACCTTATTCCTGTGCTGAGATACAGGCTGCTCCAACCTGCTGTAAAATGCTTGATTTCGAGAGTGAGCGAAACTAATGAAAACATTGTTGGGGTAAAACCTAAAGGGAAAGACCTAGCACCAAATCCAATTTGCCATCTGATCTAACTTCTGGAGGCAGTCAAAATGAGCCTTAGAATTCTTCCCTACCTTATTCCTGTGCTGAGATACAGGCTGCTCCAACCTGCTGTAAAATGCTTGATTTCGAGAGTGAGCGAAACTAATGAAAACATTGTTGGGGTAAAACCTAAAGGGAAAGACCTAGCACCAAATCCAATTTGCCATCTGATCTAACTTCTGGAGGCAGTCAAAATGAGCCTTAGAATTCTTCCCTACCTTATTCCTGTGCTGAGATACAGGCTGCTCCAACCTGCTGTAAAATGCTTGCTTTCGAGAGTGAGCGAAACTAATGAAAACATTGTTGGGGTAAAACCTAAAGGGAAAGACCTAGCACCAAATCCAATTTGCCATCTGATCTAACTTCTGGAGGCAGTCAAAATGATCCTTAGAATTCTTCCCTACCTTATTCCTGTGCTGAGATACAGGCTGCTCCAACCTGCTGTAAAATGCTTGCTTTCGAGAGTGAGCGAAACTAATGAAAACATTGTTGGGGTAAAACCTAAAGGGAAAGACCTAGCACCAAATCCAATTTGCCATCTGATCTAACTTCTGGAGGCAGTCAAAATGAGCCTTAGAATTCTTCCCTACCTTATTCCTGTGCTGAGATACAGGCTGCTCCAACCTGCTGTAAAATGCTTGATTTCGAGAGTGAGCGAAACTAATGAAAACATTGTTGGGGTAAAACCTAAAGGGAAAGACCTAGCACCAAATCCAATTTGCCCATCTGATCTAACTTCTGGAGGCAGTCAAAATGAGCCTTAGAATTCTTCCCTACCTTATTCCTGTGCTGAGATACAGGCTGCTCCAACCTGCTGTAAAATGCTTGATTTCGAGAGTGAGCGAAACTAATGAAAACATTGTTGGGGTAAAACCTAAAGGGAAAGACCTAGCACCAAATCCAATTTGCCATCTGATCTAACTTCTGGAGGCAGTCAAAATGAGCCTTAGAATTCTTCCCTACCTTATTCCTGTGCTGAGATACAGGCTGCTCCAACCTGCTGTAAAATGCTTGATTTCGAGAGTGAGCGAAACTAATGAAAACATTGTTGGGGTAAAACCTAAAGGGAAAGACCTAGCACCAAATCCAATTTGCCATCTGATCTAACTTCTGGAGGCAGTCAAAATGAGCCTTAGAATTCTTCCCTACCTTATTCCTGTGCTGAGATACAGGCTGCTCCAACCTGCTGTAAAATGCTTGATTTCGAGAGTGAGCGAAACTAATGAAAACATTGTTGGGGTAAAACCTAAAGGGAAAGACCTAGCACCAAATCCAATTTGCCATCTGATCTAACTTCTGGAGGCAGTCAAAATGAGCCTTAGAATTCTTCCCTACCTTATTCCTGTGCTGAGATACAGGCTGCTCCAACCTGCTGTAAAATGCTTGATTTCGAGAGTGAGCGAAACTAATGAAAACATTGTTGGGGTAAAACCTAAAGGGAAAGACCTAGCACCAAATCCAATTTGCCATCTGATCTAACTTCTGGAGGCAGTCAAAATGAGCCTTAGAATTCTTCCCTACCTTATTCCTGTGCTGAGATACAGGCTGCTCCAACCTGCTGTAAAATGCTTGATTTCGAGAGTGAGCGAAACTAATGAAAACATTGTTGGGGTAAAACCTAAAGGGAAAGACCTAGCACCAAATCCAATTTGCCATCTGATCTAACTTCTGGAGGCAGTCAAAATGAGCCTTAGAATTCTTCCCTACCTTATTCCTGTGCTGAGATACAGGCTGCTCCAACCTGCTGTAAAATGCTTGCTTTCGAGAGTGAGCGAAACTAATGAAAACATTGTTGGGGTAAAACCTAAAGGGGAAAGACCTAGCACCAAATCCAATTTGCCATCTGATCTAACTTCTGGAGGCAGTCAAAATGATCCTTAGAATTCTTCCCTACCTTATTCCTGTGCTGAGATACAGGCTGCTCCAACCTGCTGTAAAATGCTTGATTTCGAGAGTGAGCGAAACTAATGAAAACATTGTTGGGGTAAAACCTAAAGGGAAAGACCTAGCACCAAATCCAATTTGCCATCTGATCTAACTTCTGGAGGCAGTCCAAAATGAGCCTTAGAATTCTTCCCTACCTTATTCCTGTGCTGAGATACAGGCTGCTCCAACCTGCTGTAAAATGCTTGATTTCGAGAGTGAGCGAAACTAATGAAAACATTGTTGGGGTAAAACCTAAAGGGAAAGACCTAGCACCAAATCCAATTTGCCATCTGATCTAACTTCTGGAGGCAGTCAAAATGATCCTTAGAATTCTTCCCTACCTTATTCCTGTGCTGAGATACAGGCTGCTCCAACCTGCTGTAAAATGCTTGATTTCGAGAGTGAGCGAAACTAATGAAAACATTGTTGGGGTAAAACCTAAAGGGAAAGACCTAGCACCAAATCCAATTTGCCATCTGATCTAACTTCTGGAGGCAGTCAAAATGAGCCTTAGAATTCTTCCCTACCTTATTCCTGTGCTGAGATACAGGCTGCTCCAACCTGCTGTAAAATGCTTGCTTTCGAGAGTGAGCGAAACTAATGAAAACATTGTTGGGGTAAAACCTAAAGGGAAAGACCTAGCACCAAATCCAATTTGCCATCTGATCTAACTTCTGGAGGCAGTCAAAATGAGCCTTAGAATTCTTCCCTACCTTATTCCTGTGCTGAGATACAGGCTGCTCCAACCTGCTGTAAAATGCTTGATTTCGAGAGTGAGCGAAACTAATGAAAACATTGTTGGGGTAAAACCTAAAGGGAAAGACCTAGCACCAAATCCAATTTGCCATCTGATCTAACTTCTGGAGGCAGTCAAAATGATCCTTAGAATTCTTCCCTACCTTATTCCTGTGCTGAGATACAGGCTGCTCCAACCTGCTGTAAAATGCTTGATTTCGAGAGTGAGCGAAACTAATGAAAACATTGTTGGGGGTAAAACCTAAAGGGAAAGACCTAGCACCAAATCCAATTTGCCATCTGATCTAACTTCTGGAGGCAGTCAAAATGAGCCTTAGAATTCTTCCCTACCTTATTCCTGTGCTGAGATACAGGCTGCTCCAACCTGCTGTAAAATGCTTGATTTCGAGAGTGAGCGAAACTAATGAAAACATTGTTGGGGTAAAACCTAAAGGGAAAGACCTAGCACCAAATCCAATTTGCCATCTGATCTAACTTCTGGAGGCAGTCAAAATGAGCCTTAGAATTCTTCCCTACCTTATTCCTGTGCTGAGATACAGGCTGCTCCAACCTGCTGTAAAATGCTTGATTTCGAGAGTGAGCGAAACTAATGAAAACATTGTTGGGGTAAAACCTAAAGGGAAAGACCTAGCACCAAATCCAATTTGCCATCTGATCTAACTTCTGGAGGCAGTCAAAATGAGCCTTAGAATTCTTCCCTACCTTATTCCTGTGCTGAGATACAGGCTGCTCCAACCTGCTGTAAAATGCTTGATTTCGAGAGTGAGCGAAACTAATGAAAACATTGTTGGGGGTAAAACCTAAAGGGAAAGACCTAGCACCAAATCCAATTTGCCATCTGATCTAACTTCTGGAGGCAGTCAAAATGAGCCTTAGAATTCTTCCCTACCTTATTCCTGTGCTGAGATACAGGCTGCTCCAACCTGCTGTAAAATGCTTGCTTTCGAGAGTGAGCGAAACTAATGAAAACATTGTTGGGGTAAAACCTAAAGGGAAAGACCTAGCACCAAATCCAATTTGCCATCTGATCTAACTTCTGGAGGCAGTCAAAATGAGCCTTAGAATTCTTCCCTACCTTATTCCTGTGCTGAGATACAGGCTGCTCCAACCTGCTGTAAAATGCTTGATTTCGAGAGTGAGCGAAACTAATGAAAACATTGTTGGGGTAAAACCTAAAGGGAAAGACCTAGCACCAAATCCATTTTGCCATCTGATCTAACTTCTGGAGGCAGTCAAAATGAGCCTTAGAATTCTTCCCTACCTTATTCCTGTGCTGAGATACAGGCCTGCTCCAACCTGCTGTAAAATGCTTGCTTTCGAGAGTGAGCGAAACTAATGAAAACATTGTTGGGGTAAAACCTAAAGGGAAAGACCTAGCACCAAATCCAATTTGCCATCTGATCTAACTTCTGGAGGCAGTCAAAATGAGCCTTAGAATTCTTCCCTACCTTATTCCTGTGCTGAGATACAGGCTGCTCCAACCTGCTGTAAAATGCTTGCTTTCGAGAGTGAGCGAAACTAATGAAAACATTGTTGGGGTAAAACCTAAAGGGAAAGACCTAGCACCAAATCCAATTTGCCATCTGATCTAACTTCTGGAGGCAGTCAAAATGATCCTTAGAATTCTTCCCTACCTTATTCCTGTGCTGAGATACAGGCTGCTCCAACCTGCTGTAAAATGCTTGATTTCGAGAGTGAGCGAAACTAATGAAAACATTGTTGGGGTAAAACCTAAAGGGAAAGACCTAGCACCAAATCCAATTTGCCATCTGATCTAACTTCTGGAGGCAGTCAAAATGAGCCTTAGAATTCTTCCCTACCTTATTCCTGTGCTGAGATACAGGCTGCTCCAACCTGCTGTAAAATGCTTGCTTTCGAGAGTGAGCGAAACTAATGAAAACATTGTTGGGGGTAAAACCTAAAGGGAAAGACCTAGCACCAAATCCAATTTGCCATCTGATCTAACTTCTGGAGGCAGTCAAAATGAGCCTTAGAATTCTTCCCTACCTTATTCCTGTGCTGAGATACAGGCTGCTCCAACCTGCTGTAAAATGCTTGATTTCGAGAGTGAGCGAAACTAATGAAAACATTGTTGGGGTAAAAACCTAAAGGGAAAGACCTAGCACCAAATCCAATTTGCCATCTGATCTAACTTCTGGAGGCAGTCAAAATGATCCCTTAGAATTCTTCCCTACCTTATTCCTGTGCTGAGATACAGGCTGCTCCAACCTGCTGTAAAATGCTTGATTTCGAGAGTGAGCGAAACTAATGAAAACATTGTTGGGGTAAAACCTAAAGGGAAAGACCTAGCACCAAATCCAATTTGCCATCTGATCTAACTTCTGGAGGCAGTCAAAATGAGCCTTAGAATTCTTCCCTACCTTATTCCTGTGCTGAGATACAGGCTGCTCCAACCTGCTGTAAAATGCTTGATTTCGAGAGTGAGCGAAACTAATGAAAACATTGTTGGGGTAAAACCTAAAGGGAAAGACCTAGCACCAAATCCAATTTGCCATCTGATCTAACTTCTGGAGGCAGTCAAAATGAGCCTTAGAATTCTTCCCTACCTTATTCCTGTGCTGAGATACAGGCTGCTCCAACCTGCTGTAAAATGCTTGATTTCGAGAGTGAGCGAAACTAATGAAAACATTGTTGGGGTAAAACCTAAAGGGAAAGACCTAGCACCAAATCCAATTTGCCATCTGATCTAACTTCTGGAGGCAGTCAAAATGAGCCTTAGAATTCTTCCCTACCTTATTCCTGTGCTGAGATACAGGCTGCTCCAACCTGCTGTAAAATGCTTGATTTCGAGAGTGAGCGAAACTAATGAAAACATTGTTGGGGTAAAACCTAAAGGGAAAGACCTAGCACCAAATCCAATTTGCCATCTGATCTAACTTCTGGAGGCAGTCAAAATGAGCCTTAGAATTCTTCCCTACCTTATTCCTGTGCTGAGATACAGGCTGCTCCAACCTGCTGTAAAATGCTTGCTTTCGAGAGTGAGCGAAACTAATGAAAACATTGTTGGGGTAAAACCTAAAGGGAAAGACCTAGCACCAAATCCAATTTGCCATCTGATCTAACTTCTGGAGGCAGTCAAAATGAGCCTTAGAATTCTTCCCTACCTTATTCCTGTGCTGAGATACAGGCTGCTCCAACCTGCTGTAAAATGCTTGATTTCGAGAGTGAGCGAAACTAATGAAAACATTGTTGGGGTAAAACCTAAAGGGAAAGACCTAGCACCAAATCCAATTTGCCATCTGATCTAACTTCTGGAGGCAGTCAAAATGAGCCTTAGAATTCTTCCCTACCTTATTCCTGTGCTGAGATACAGGCTGCTCCAACCTGCTGTAAAATGCTTGCTTTCGAGAGTGAGCGAAACTAATGAAAACATTGTTGGGGTAAAACCTAAAGGGAAAGACCTAGCACCAAATCCAATTTGCCATCTGATCTAACTTCTGGAGGCAGTCAAAATGAGCCTTAGAATTCTTCCCTACCTTATTCCTGTGCTGAGATACAGGCTGCTCCAACCTGCTGTAAAATGCTTGCTTTCGAGAGTGAGCGAAACTAATGAAAACATTGTTGGGGTAAAACCTAAAGGGAAAGACCTAGCACCAAATCCAATTTGCCATCTGATCTAACTTCTGGAGGCAGTCAAAATGAGCCTTAGAATTCTTCCCTACCTTATTCCTGTGCTGAGATACAGGCTGCTCCAACCTGCTGTAAAATGCTTGATTTCGAGAGTGAGCGAAAACTAAATGAAAACATTGTTGGGGTAAAACCTAAAGGGAAAGACCTAGCACCAAATCCAATTTGCCATCTGATCTAACTTCTGGAGGCAGTCAAAATGAGCCTTAGAATTCTTCCCTACCTTATTCCTGTGCTGAGATACAGGCTGCTCCAACCTGCTGTAAAATGCTTGATTTCGAGAGTGAGCGAAACTAATGAAAACATTGTTGGGGTAAAACCTAAAGGGAAAGACCTAGCACCAAATCCAATTTGCCATCTGATCTAACTTCTGGAGGCAGTCAAAATGAGCCTTAGAATTCTTCCCTACCTTATTCCTGTGCTGAGATACAGGCTGCTCCAACCTGCTGTAAAATGCTTGATTTCGAGAGTGAGCGAAACTAATGAAAACATTGTTGGGGTAAAACCTAAAGGGAAAGACCTAGCACCAAATCCAATTTGCATCTGATCTAACTTCTGGAGGCAGTCAAAATGAGCCTTAGAATTCTTCCCTACCTTATTCCTGTGCTGAGATACAGGCTGCTCCAACCTGCTGTAAAATGCTTGCTTTCGAGAGTGAGCGAAACTAATGAAAACATTGTTGGGGTAAAACCTAAAGGGAAAGACCTAGCACCAAATCCAATTTGCCATCTGATCTAACTTCTGGAGGCAGTCAAAATGAGCCTTAGAATTCTTCCCCTACCTTATTCCTGTGCTGAGATACAGGCTGCTCCAACCTGCTGTAAAATGCTTGATTTCGAGAGTGAGCGAAACTAATGAAAACCATTGTTGGGGTAAAACCTAAAGGGAGAAGACCTAGCACCAAATCCAATTTGCCATCTGATCTAACTTCTGGAGGCAGTCAAAATGAGCCTTAGAATTCTTCCCTACCTTATTCCTGTGCTGAGATACAGGCTGCTCCAACCTGCTGTAAAATGCTTGATTTCGAGAGTGAGCGAAACTAATGAAAACATTGTTGGGGTAAAACCTAAAGGGAAAGACCTAGCACCAAATCCAATTTGCCATCTGATCTAACTTCTGGAGGCAGTCAAAAATGAGCCTTAGAATTCTTCCCTACCTTATTCCCTGTGCTGAGATACAGGCTGCTCCAACCTGCTGTAAAATGCTTGCTTTCGAGAGTGAGCGAAACTAATGAAAACATTGTTGGGGTAAAACCTAAAGGGAAAGACCTAGCACCAAATCCAATTTGCCATCTGATCTAACTTCTGGAGGCAGTCAAAATGATCCTTAGAATTCTTCCCTACCTTATTCCTGTGCTGAGATACAGGCTGCTCCAACCTGCTGTAAAATGCTTGATTTCGAGAGTGAGCGAAACTAATGAAAACATTGTTGGGGTAAAACCTAAAGGGAAAGACCTAGCACCAAATCCAATTTGCCATCTGATCTAACTTCTGGAGGCAGTCAAAATGAGCCTTAGAATTCTTCCCTACCTTATTCCTGTGCTGAGATACAGGCTGCTCCAACCTGCTGTAAAATGCTCTGATTTCGAGAGTGAGCGAAACTAATGAAAACATTGTTGGGGTAAAACCTAAAGGGAAAGACCTAGCACCAAATCCAATTTGCCATCTGA
>NW_027144769.1:0-32701 GCF_026170545.1 Melanerpes formicivorus | reverse complement strand
CAAGCCCCACCCCTGAGCCGAACCCAGCGCCAGCCTGGCCCCAGCCCTGCCCTAGCTGCAGCCCTAGCCCTATCCCAGCCCCAGCCGCAGCCCAGCCACAGCCCTGGACCCAGCCCCAGTCGCAGCCCCCGGCCCCAGCCAAGCCCTAGCCCAGCCCCAGCCCCAGCTCCAGCCACTGCCCAGCCACAGCCCTGGACCCAGCCCCAGCACAGCCCCAGCCCCAGTTGTGCCCCAGCCAAGGCCCCAGCCCCCACCCTGGACCCAGCCCCAGACCAGCCCAGCCCCAGCCAGCCCCAGCCCAGCCCCAGCCCAAGCCCCAGTCCAGCCTCTGCCCTGGACCCAGCCCCAGCCCCACCCTGGACCTAACCCCAGCCCCAGCCCTATCCCAGTCCCCGCTCCTGCCCCCAGCCCCACCCCTGGCCCCAGCCCCGGCCTCTGCCAAGCCCCCACTCACGGCCCCCATCCCCTGCCCCAGCCAAGCCCTACCCCAGCCCCCACCCTGCCCCAGCCCCAGACCTGCACCGAACCCAGCCCCAGCCTGGCCCCAGCCCGGCCCCAGCCCAGCCTGACCCCGGCCCAGCCCCCGCCCCAGCCCAGCCCCAGCCCCCAGCCCCAGCCCCAGCCCCAGCCAAGCCCCACTCACGGCCCCATCCCTGGCCCCAGCCCCAGCCCTGCCCCAGCCCCAGCCCTGCACCGAACCCAGCCCCAGCCCTAGCCCAGCCCTGCCCTCAGCCCCAGCCCCAGCCACAGCCCAGCCCCAGCCCTGGACCGAGCCCCAGTCGCAGCCCCCGAGCCCAGCCCTGCCCTAGCACAGCCCCAGCCCCAGCCCCACCCCCGGACCCATCCCCCTGGTCCCAGCCCAGCCGGTAGCCCAGCCCTGCCCCAGCCCAGCCCAGCCCAGCCCCATCCCCATCCCTGCCCCCCAGCCCAGCCCCAGCCCCAGCCCTGCCCTAGCCCAGCCCCCAGCCCTGGACCAAGCCCCACCCCTGAGCCGAACCCAGCGCCAGCCTGGCCCCAGCCCTGCCCTAGCTGCAGCCCTAGCCCCATCCCAGCCCCAGCCGCAGCCCAGCCACAGCCCTGGACCCAGCCCCAGTCGCAGCCCCGGCCCCAGCCCAGCCCTGGCCCAGCCCCAGCCCAGCTCCAGCCACTGCCCAGCCACAGCCCTGGACCCAGCCCCAGCACAGCCCCAGCCCCAGTTGTGCCCCAGCCAAGGCCCCAGCCCCACCCTGGACCCAGCCCCAGACCAGCCCAGCGCCAGCCAGCCCCAGCCCAGCCCCAGCCCCAGCCCCAGTCCAGCCTCTGCCCCTGGACCCAGTCCTAGCCCCAGCCCAGCCCCAGCCCAGCCCCAGCCCCACCCTGGACCTAACCCCAGCCCCAGCCCTATCCCAGTCCCCGCTCCTGCCCCAGCCCCACCCCTGGCCCCAGCCCCGGCCCCCTGCCAAGCCCCACTCACGGCCCCATCCCCTGCCCCAGCCAAGCCCTACCCCAGCCCCCACCCCTGCCCCAGCCCCAGACCTGCACCCGAACCCAGCCCCCAGCCTGGCCCCAGCCCGGCCCCAGCCCAGCCTGACCCCGGCCCAGCCCCGCCCCAGCCCAGCCCCAGCCCCAGCCCCAGCCCCAGCCCCAGCCAAGCCCCACTCACGGCCCCATCCCTGGCCCCAGCCCCAGCCCTGCCCCCAGCCCCCAGCCCTGCACCGAACCCAGCCCAGCCCTAGCCCAGCCCTGCCCTCAGCCCCAGCCCCAGCCACAGCCCAGCCCCAGCCCTGGACCGAGCCCCAGTTGCAGCCCCGAGCCCAGCCCTGCCCTAGCACAGCCCCAGCCCCAGCCCCACCCCCGGCCCCATCCCCGGCCCCAGCCCATCCCTAGCTCAGGCCCTGTCCCAGCCCCAGCCCTAGCCCAGCCCGGCCCTGCCCCCAGTCCCAGCCCCAGCCCCCGGCCCTCAGCCCAACCATAACCTATCACTGCCCCCAGCCCCAGGCCTAGCCCAGTCGTGCCCTCAGCCCAAGCCCCAGCCCCAGCCCCAGCCCAGCCCCTGCCCTGGACCCGGCCCCAGCCCCACCCCAGCCTCATCCCCAGCCCAAACCCAGCCCTGCCCCAGCCCAGCCCCACACTCGTCCCAAGCCCAGCCCCTGCCCCAGCCCTACCCCCTGCCCCAGTCCCGGTCCATGCCCAGCCTCCAGCCCTGCCCCCAGCCCTGGCCCCAGCCCCAGCCCCAGCCCTGCCCAAGATTTTGGTTCCTGCCCCAGCCCCAGCCCTGCCCCAGCCCCACCCTCGGTCCCAGCCCAGCCCAAACCCTGGCCCAACCCCAGCCCAAACCCCATCCTTGCCCCCAGCCCAGCCCTAGCCCTGCCCTAGTCCCAGCCCCAGCCCAGCCCCAGCCGTGGACCCAGCCCCAGCCCCACCCCAGCCTCATCCCCAGCCCAGGCCTAGCCCTGCCCCAGCCCCAGCCCCACCCCCGGACCCATCCCCAGCCCCAGCCCTGCCCAGCCCGAGCCCTGCACCGAACCCAGCCCTGGCCCAGCCCCTGCCCTCAGCCCCAGCCCCAGCCCCTGCCCCAGCCCCCTGCCCCTGCCCCAGCCCTGCCCCGGCCCAGCCCCAGCCCCAGCCCAGCCCCTGCCCTGGACCCAGCCCCAGCCCAGCCCTAGCCAGAGCCCAGCGCCA
Organism: Melanerpes formicivorus; assembly: GCF_026170545.1. NCBI lineage: Eukaryota > Metazoa > Chordata > Aves > Piciformes > Picidae > Melanerpes > Melanerpes formicivorus. Next base: position 30,040 of record NW_027144769.1, on the reverse strand, counting down.
GCCACAGCCCAGCCCTAGCCCTGCCCTAGTCCCAGCCCCAGCCCAGCCCCAGCCCCACCCCAGCCTCATCCCCTGCCCAGCCCCAGCCCTGCCCCAGCCCAAACCTCAGCCCCGGCCCCATCCCCATCCCTGCCCCCAGCCAAGCCACAGCCCAGCACCAGCCCCTGCCCCAGCCCTGCCCCTGCCCCAGCCCTGCCCCGGCCCAGCCCCAGCCCCAGCCCAGCCCCTGCCCTGGACCCAGCCCCAGCCCAGCCCCAGCCACAGCCCAGCCCCAGCCACAGCCCAGCCCCAGCCCTGGACCCAGCCCCAGCCCAGCCCCAGCCCTACACCAGCCTCATCCCCTGCCCCAGCCCCAGCCCTGCCCCAGTCCAAACCTCAGCCCCGGCCCCATCCCCATCCCTGCCCCCCGCCCAGCCCCAGCCCTGCCCCATCCCAGCCCCAGCCCCAGCCCCAGCCCTGCCCTCAGCCCATTCCTGGTCCCAGCCCAGCCACAGCCCAGCCCCAGCACTGCCCCAGCCCAGCCCCAGCCCCAGCCCAGCCCTAGCCCAGCCCTGACCCAGCCCCAGCCCTAGCCCAGCCCTGCCCTCAGCCCAGCCCCAGGCCCGGACCCAGCCCCGGCCTCAGCCCAGCCCTAACCTAGCCCTTTCCCAGCCCCCCGCCCTACCCAGCCCCAGCCCAAACCCCATCCTTGCCCCCAGCCCAGGCCTAGCCCTGCCCCAGTCCCAGCCCCAGCCCAGCCCCAGCCCCACCCCAGCCTCATCCCCAGCCCAGGCCTAGCCCTGACCCAGCCCCAGCCCCACCCCCAAACCCATCCCCGATCCCAGCCCAGCCGTAGTCCAGCCCTGCCCCAGCCCCTGCCCTGCCCAGCCCCAGCCCTGCACCGAACCCAGCCCAAGCCCGGCCCCTGCCCTGCCCCAGCTCTGGCTCCAGCCCTGTCCCCAGCCCCGGCCCCTGCCCCACCCCCAGCCCTAGCCCAGCCCTGCCCTCAGCCCCAGCCCCGCCCTCAGCCCCAGCCCCAGCCCCTGATTCCAGCCCTGCCCCGGCCCAACCCCAGCCCCTGCCCAGCCCCTGCCCTGGACCCAGCCCCAGCCTAGCCCCAGCTCCAGCCCCAGCCCTGCCCCAGCCCAGCCCCAGCCACTGCCCAGCCCCAGCCCTGGACCCAGCCCCAGTCGCAGCCCCGGACCCAGCCCAGCCCTAGCCCAGCCCCAGCCCCACCCTCAGCCCCAGCCCATCTCCAGCCCCAGCCCCAGCCCCAGCCCATCTCCAGCCCCAGCCCCAGCCCCAGCCCCAGCCCCAGCCCCTGCCCTAGCCCAGACCCAGCCCTGGCCCCAATCCAGCCCCTGCCCTGGACACAGCCCCAGCCAATCCCCAGTCCTGCCCCAGCCCTGCCCTCAGCCCAGCCCCAGCCCCAGCCCGGCCCCAGTCCTGCCCCAGCCCTGGACACAGCCCCACCCCTGGACCCAGCCCCAGCCCAGCCCCAGGCCAGCCCCAGCACCACCCTGGACCCAGCCTCAGCACCACCCCTTCCCCCAGCCCTTCCCCAACCTCATCCCCAGCCCCAGCCCAGCCCCTGCCCTGGACCGAGCCCCAGCCCTACCCCAGCCTCATCCCCAGCCCAGGCCCAGCCCTGCCCCAGCCCAGCCCAGCCCCATCCCCATCCCTGCCCCCAGCCCAGACCCTGCCCCAGCCCTGCCCCAGCCCAGCCCCAGCCACCGCCCAGGCCCAGCCCTGCCCCAGCCCAGCCCAGCCCCATCCCCATCCCTGCCCCCAGCCCAGCCCCAGCCCCAGCCCTGCCCTAGCCCAGCCCCAGCCCTGGACCACGCCCCCACCCCTGAGCCGAACCCAGCGCCAGCCTGGCCCCAGCCCTGCCCTAGCTGCAGCCCTAGCCCTGTCCCCAGCCTCGGCCCGTGCCCAACCACAGTCCCAGTCCTGCCCCAAGCTCAGCCCCAGCGCAGCTCCAGCCACTGCCCAGCCACAGCCCTGGACCCAGCCCAAGTCGCAGCCCCGGCCCCAGCCCAGCCCTAGCCGCAGCCCCAGCCCAGCTCCAGCTCCAGCCACTGCCCAGCCACAGCCCTGGACCGAGCCCAGCCCCAGCCCAGACAGAGCCCTGCCCCAGATCTGGCCCCAGCCCTGCCCTCAGCCCTAGCCCCAGTCCTGTCCGCAGCCCCAGCCCCAGCCCCAGCCACACCCTCGCCACCAGCCCAGCCCCAGCCCCAACCTTGGCCCCAGCCCAGCCCCAGTTCAAGCCCTGCCCCAGCCCTGCCCCTGCCCCAGCCCCAGCCCCGGCCCCAGACTCGGCCCCAGCCCAGCCCCAGGCCTAGCCCTGTGCCAGCCCTACCCCAGCCCAGCCCCGGTCCCAGCCCAGCCCAAGCCCTAGCCCAGCCCCAGCCCAAACCCCATCCTAGCCCCCAGCCCAGGCGTAGCCCTGCCCCAGTCCCAGCCCCAGCCCAGCCCCAGCCCTGGACCCAGCCCCAGCCCCCACCCCAGCCTCATCCCCAGCCCAGGCCTAGCCCTGACCCAGCCCCAGCCCCACCCCCAAACCCATCCCCGGTCCCAGCCCAGCCGTAGTCCAGCCCTGCCCCAGCCCCCGCCCTGCCCAGCCCCAGCCCGGCCCCGGCCCTGCCCCAGCTCTGGCCCCAGCCCTGTCCCCAGCCCCGGCCCCTGCCCCACCCCCAGCCCTAGCTCAGCCCTGCCCTCAGCCCCAGCCCCAGCCCCACCCTTGGCCCCAGCCCAGCCCCTGATTCCAGCCCTGCCCCGGCCCAACCCCAGCCCCTGCCCTGGACCCAGCCCCAGCCTAGCCCCAGCTCCAGCCCCAGCCCTGCCCCAGCCCAGCCCCAGCCACTGCCCAGCCCCAGCCCTGGACCCAGCCCCAGTCGCAGCCCCCGGCCCCAACCCAGCCCTAGCCCAGCCCCAGCCCCACCCTCAGCCCCCAGCCCATCTCCAGCCCCCAGCCCCAGCCCCAGCCCCAGCCCAGCCCCAGCACCAGCCCCAGCCCCTGCCCTAGCCCAGACCCAGCCCTGGCCCCAATCCAGCCCCTGCCCTGGACACAGCCCCAGCCAATCCCCAGTCCGGCCCCAGCCCTGCCCTCAGCCCATCCCCAGCCCCAGCCCGGCCCCAGTCCTGCCCCAGCCCTGGACCCAGCCCCACCCTGGACCCAGCCCCAGCCCCAGCCCAGCCCCAGGCCAGCCCCAGCACCACCCTGGACCCAGCCTCAGCACCACCCCTTCCCCAGCCCTTCCCCAACCTCATCCCCAGACCCAGCCCAGCCCCTGCCCTGGACCGAGCCCCAGCCCCACCCCAGCCTCATCCCCAGCCCAGGCCCAGCCCTGCCCCAGCCCAGCCCAGCCCCATCCCCATCCCTGCTCCCAGCCGAGACCCTGCCCCAGCCCTGCCCCAGCCCAGCCCCAGCCACCGCCCAGGCCCAGCCCTGCCCCAGCCCAGCCCAGCCCCATCCCCATCCCTGCCCCCAGCCCAGCCCCAGCCCCAGCCCTGCCCTAGCCCAGCCCCAGCCCTGGACCACGCCCCACCCCTGAGCCGAACCCAGCGCCAGCCTGGCCCCAGCCCTGCCCTAGCTGCAGCCCTAGCCCTGTCCCCAGCCTCGGCCCGTGCCCAACCCCAGTCCCAGTCCTGCCCCACCCTCCGCCCCAGCGCAGCTCCAGCCACTGCCCAGCCACAGCCCTGGACCCAGCCCAAGTCGCAGCCCCCGGCCCCAGCCCAACCCTAGCCCAGCCCCAGCCCAGCTCCAGCCACTGCCCAGCCACAGCCCTGGACCCAGCCCCAGCCCAGCCCCAGCCCCAGCCCCAGTCCAGCCTCTGCCCTGGACCCAGCCCTGCCCCAAGCCCAGCCTGGCCCCAGCCCAGCCCCGCCCCGGCCCAGCCCCAGCCCCAGCCCCAGCCAAGCCCCACTCAAGGCCCCATGCCTGGCCCCAGCCCAGCTCCAGCCCCAGCCCCAGACATGCACCGAACCCAGCCCCAGCCTGGCTCCAGCCCTGCCCCAGCTCAGCCCTGCCCCGGACCAGCCCCAGGCCTGCCCCAGCCCAGCCCCAGCCCTGGATCCAGCCCCAGTCGCAGCCCTGGCCCCAGCCCAGCCCCAGCCCAGCCCCAGCCCCACCCTCAGCCCCAGCCCAGCTCCAGCCACAGCCCAGCCACAGCCCTGGACCCAGCCCCAGCCCAGCCCCAGCCCCAGCCCTGCCCTAGTCCAACCCCAGCCCTGGACCAAGCCCCACCCCTGAGCCGAACCCAGCCCCAGCCTGGACCCAGCCCTGCCCTAGCTCCAGCCCAAGCCCTGTCCCCAGCCTCGGCCCGTGCCCCAACCCCAGTCCCAGTCCTGCCCCATCCCAGCCCCCAGCCCCAGCCCTACCCTCAGCCCAGCCCCAGACCCAGCCTGGCCCCAGCCCTGTCCCCAGCCCCAGGCCCAGCCCCAGCCCCAGCCCCAGCCCTGCCCCAGCCGCAGTCCCAGGCCTGACCTCAGCCCTGCCCCAGCCCTGGCTCCTGCCCCAACCCTGGCTCCAGCCCCAGCCCAAGACCCAGCCTCAAGCCTAGTCCTGCCCCAGCCCTGCCCCCAATCCAGCCCCAGACCTACCCCTACCTCAGCCCTAGCCCCAGCCCAGCCCCAGCCCCATCCTTGCCCCCAGCCCAGCCCTAGCCCGGCCCCAGCCCCAGCCCCAGCCCAAGCCCTGCCCTAGTCCCTGCCCCAGGCCCAGCCCCAGCCTAGACCCAGCCCTGCCCCAGCCCCAGCCCCTGGCCGGACCTCAGCCCTGCCCCAGCCCTGGCTCCTACCCCAGCCCTGGCTCCAGCCCCAGCCCCAGCCCTGCCCAAGCCTTAGTTCCAGCCCCAGCCCCAGCCCTGCGCCAACCCAGCCCCAGCCCAAGGCCCAGCCTCAAGCCTAGTCCTGCCCCAGCCCCGGCCCCAGCCCAGCCCCAGGCCTAGCCCTGTGCCAGCCCTACCCCAGCCCAGCCCCGGTCCCAGCCCAGCCCAAGCCCTGGCCCAGCCCCAGCCCAAACCCCATCCTTGCCCCCAGCCCAGGCCTAGCCCTGCCCCAGCCCTGCCCCAGCCCCAGCCCCAGCCCCAGCCCTGCCCCAGTCCCTGCCCCAGCCCAGTCCTGGTCGTAGCCCCAGCCCCAGTCCAGCCCCAGCCCTGCCCCAGCCTAGGCCCATCCCCAGCCCAGCCCCATCCCCAGCCCAGCCCCTGCCCTGGACCCAGCCCCAGCCCCACTCCAGCCTCATCCCCAGCCCAGGTCCAGCCCTGCCCCAGCCCAAGCCACAGACCCAGCCCCAGCTCTGCCCCAGCCCAGCCCCAGCCCCAGCCCTGCCCCCGTTCAGCCCTAGCCCAGCCCTGCCCCAGCCCCCGCCCTGCCCCAGCCCCAGCTCTGCACCGAACGCAGCCCCAGCCCTGCCCCAGCCCTGCCCCAGCTCTAGCCCAGCCCTGTCCCCAGCCCTGGCCCCTGCCTCAGCCCCAGCCCCACCCCTAGCCCAGCCCCAGCCCCAGCCCCAGCACCAGCCCCACCCTCGCCACCAGCCCAGCCCCAGCCCCAACCTTGGCCCCAGCCCAGCCCCAGTTCAAGCCCTGCCCCAGCCCTGCCCCTGCCCCGGCCCCAGCCCCGGCCCCAGTCTCGGCCCCAGCCCAGCCCCAGGCCTAGCCCTGTGCCAGCCCTACCCCAGCCCAGCCCCGGTCCCAGCCCAGCCCAAGCCCTGGCCAGCCCCAGCCCAAACCCCATCCTTGCCCCCAGCCCAGCCCTAGCCCTGCCCCAGTCCCAGCACTAGCCCAGCCCCAGCCCTGGACCCAGCCCCAGCCCCACCCCAGCCTCATCCCCAGCCCAGGCCTAGCCCTGACCCAGCCCCAGCCCCACCCCCAGACCCAGCCCCGGTCCCAGCCCAGCCCAAGCACTGGCCCAGCCCCAGCCCCAGCCCCATCCTTGCCCCCAGCCCAGCCCTAGCCCGGCCCCAGCCCCAGTCCAGCCCCAGCCCTGCCCCAGCCTAGGCCCATCCCCAGCCCAGCCCCATCCCCAGCCCAGCCCCTGCCCTGGACCCAGCCCCAGCCCCACTCCAGCCTCATCCCCAGCCCAGGTCCAGCCCTGCCCCAGCCCAAGCCACAGACCCAGCCCCATCCCTGCCCCCAGCCCAGCCCCAGCCCCAGCCCTGCCCCAGTTCAGCCCTAGCCCAGCCCTGCCCCAGCCCCCGCCCTGCCCCAGCCCCAGCTCTGCACCGAACGCAGCCCCAGCCCTGCCCCAGCCCTGCCCCAACTCTAGCCCAGCCCTGGCCCCAGCCCTGGCCCCAGCCCCAGCCCCAGCCCCAGCCCTAGCCCAGCCCCAGCCCCAGCCCCAGCCCCAGCCCCACCCTCGGCCCCAGCCCAGACCCTGCCCCAGCACTGCCCCTGCCCCAGCCCTGCCCCGGCCCAGCCCCAGCCCCAGCCCAGCCCCTGCCCTGGACCCAGCCCCAGCCCAGCCCCAGCCACAGCCCAGCCCAGCCCCAGCCCTGGACCCGGCCCCAGCCCAGCCCCAACCCCAACCCAGCCTCATCCCCTGCCCAGCCCCATCCCTGCCCCAGCCCAAACCCCAGCCCCGGCCCCATCCCCATCCCTGCCCCCCGCCCAGCCCTAACCCCAGCCCTACCCCTACCTCAGCCCTAGCCCCAGCCCAGCCCCAGCCCCATCCTTGCCCCCAGCCCAGCCCTAGCCCGGCCCCAGCCCCAGCCCCAGCCCAAGCCCTGCCCTAGTCCCTGCCCCAGGCCCAGCCCCAGCCTAGACCCAGCCCTGCCCCACCCGCAGCCCCTGGCCGGACCTCAGCCCTGCCCCAGCCCTGGCTCCTACCCCAGCCCTGGCTCCAGCCCCAGCCCCAGCCCTGCCCAAGCCTTAGTTCCAGCCCCAGCCCCAGCCCTGCGCCAACCCAGCCCCAGCCCAAGGCCCAGCCTCAAGCCTAGTCCTGCCCCAGCCCTGGCCCCAATCCAGCCCCAGCCCTACCCCTACCTCAGCCCTAGCCCCAGCCCTGTCCGCAGCCCCAGCCCCAGCCCCAGCCCCACCCTCGCCACCAGCCCAGCCCCAGCCCCAACCTTGGCCCCAGCCCAGCCCCAGTTCAAGCCCTGCCCCAGCCCTGCCCCTGCCCCGGCCCCAGCCCCGGCCCCAGCCCAGCCCCAGGCCTAGCCCTGTGCCAGCCCTACCCCAGCCCAGCCCCGGTCCCAGCCCAGCCCAAGCCCTGGCCCAGCCCCAGCCCAAACCCCATCCTTGCCCCCAGCCCAGGCCTAGCCCTGCCCCAGCTCCAGCCCCAGTCCAGCCCCAGCCCTGCCCCAGCCTAGGCCCATCCCCAGCCCAGCCCCATCCCCAGCCCAGCCCCTGCCCTGGACCCAGCCCCAGCCCCACTCCAGCCTCATCCCCAGCCCAGGTCCAGCCCTGCTCCAGCCCAAGCCACAGACCCAGCCCCAGCTCTGCCCCAGCCCAGCCCCAGCCCCAGCCCTGCCCCCGTTCAGCCCTAGCCCAGCCCTGCCCCAGCCCCCGCCCTGCCCCAGCCCCAGCTCTGCACCGAACGCAGCCCCAGCCCTGCCCCAGCCCTGCCCCAGCTCTAGCCCAGCCCTGTCCCCAGCCCTGGCCCCTGCCTCAGCCCCAGCCCCACCCCTAGCCCAGCCCCAGCCCCAGCCCCAGCACCAGCCCCACCCTCGCCACCAGCCCAGCCCCAGCCCCAACCTTGGCCCCAGCCCAGCCCCAGTTCAAGCCCTGCCCCAGCCCTGCCCCTGCCCCGGCCCCAGCCCCGGCCCCAGCCCCGGCCCCAGTCTCGGCCCCAGCCCAGCCCCAGGCCTAGCCCTGTGCCAGCCCTACCCCAGCCCAGCCCCGGTCCCAGCCCAGCCCAAGCCCTGGCCAGCCCCAGCCCAAACCCCATCCTTGCCCCCAGCCCAGCCCTAGCCCTGCCCCAGTCCCAGCACTAGCCCAGCCCCAGCCCTGGACCCAGCCCCAGCCCCACCCCAGCCTCATCCCCAGCCCAGGCCTAGCCCTGACCCAGCCCCAGCCCCACCCCCAGACCCAGCCCCGGTCCCAGCCCAGCCCAAGCACTGGCCCAGCCCCAGCCCCAGCCCCATCCTTGCCCCCAGCCCAGCCCTAGCCCGGCCCCAGCCCCAGTCCAGCCCCAGCCCTGCCCCAGCCTAGGCCCATCCCCAGCCCAGCCCCATCCCCAGCCCAGCCCCTGCCCTGGACCCAGCCCCAGCCCCACTCCAGCCTCATCCCCAGCCCAGGTCCAGCCCTGCCCCAGCCCAAGCCACAGACCCAGCCCCATCCCTGCCCCCAGCCCAGCCCCAGCCCCAGCCCTGCCCCAGTTCAGCCCTAGCCCAGCCCTGCCCCAGCCCCCGCCCTGCCCCAGCCCCAGCTCTGCACCGAACGCAGCCCCAGCCCTGCCCCAGCCCTGCCCCAACTCTAGCCCAGCCCTGGCCCCAGCCCTGGCCCCAGCCCCAGCCCCAGCCCTAGCCCAGCCCCAGCCCCAGCCCCAGCCCCAGCCCCACCCTCGGCCCCAGCCCAGACCCTGCCCCAGCACTGCCCCTGCCCCAGCCCAGCCCCTGACCTGGACCCAGCCCCAGCCCAGCCCCAGCCACAGCCCAGCCCCAGCCCTGGACCCGGCCCCAGCCCAGCCCCAACCCCAACCCAGCCTCATCCCCTGCCCAGCCCCAGCCCTGCCCCAGCCCAAACCCCAGCCCCGGCCCCATCCCCATCCCTGCCCCCCGCCCAGCCCCAGCCCCAGCCCTGCCCCATCCCAGCCCCAGCCCCATCCCCATCCCTGCCCCCCGCCCAGCCCCAGCCCCAGCCCTGCCCCATCCCAGCCCCAGCCCCAGCCCTGCCCCAGTCCCTGCCCCAGCCCAGTCCTGGTCCCAGCCCAGCCACAGCCCAGCCCCAGCACTGCCCCAGCCCAGGCCCAGCCCCTGCCCTGCCCCAGCCCTGGACCCAGCCCTGCCCTCAGCCCCAGCCCCAGCCCTAGCCCAGCCCTGCCCTCAGCCCCAGCCCCAGCCCCAGCCCCACCCTTGGCCCCAGCCCAGCCCCTGCCCCAGGGCTGCCCCGGCCCAGCCCCAGACCCAGCCCAGTTCCTGCCCTGGACCCAGCCCCAGCCCAGCCCCAGCCACAGCCCAAGCCCAGCCCCAGCCCAGCCCCAGCCACAGCCCAGCCCCAGCCCTGGACCCAGCCCCAGTCGCAGCCCCGGCCCCAGGGCTGCCCCAGCCCAGCCCAGCCCCAGCCCACCCCCTGCCCTGGACCCAGCCCCAGCCCAGCCCCAGCCCCAGCCCTGCCCTAGCCCCAGCCCAGCCCCAGCCCTGTACCCAGCCCAGCCCCAGCCCCAGACAAAGCCCTGCCCCAGCCCAGCCCCAGCCACCACCCAGCCCCAGCCCTGGACCCAGCCCCAGCCCCAGCCCTCTCCCAGTCCCCGCCCCAGCCCCAGCCCAGCCACAGCCACAGCCCCAGCCCAGCCCCAGCCCAGCCCCAGCCACAGCCCAGCCCCAGCCCTGGACCCAGCCCCAGTCGCAGACCCTGCCCCAGCCCCAGCCCCATCCCAACCCCAGTCCCAGACCTGCCCCAGCCCAACCCCAGCCCCAGCCCAGCCCCCAGCCCCGGCCCTACCCCTGCCCAGTCCCGGTCCATGCCCCACCCCAGCCCTGCCCAAGACTTGGTTCCAGCCCCAGCCCCAGCCCTGCCCCAGCCCCGCCCTCAGCCCCAGCCCAGCCCAGGCCCCTGCCCCAGCCCCAGCCCTAGCCCAGTCCCGCCCTCGGCCCCAGCCCCAGCCCCGGCCCCTGCCCCAGCCCCAGCCCTAGCCCAGCCCTGCCCTCAGCCCCAGCCCCAGCCCCAGCCCAGCCCCAGTGTGGTGGGTGGAAGGGTAAGGCCAAGAAGCCTCCTCCCTTCCCCCTTGTAAAGTAAAGGGAAAGAAAAATTGAAGGGAAAGGAAAAAAAAACTCACAAGCTGAATTAGCAAAGCAGTGGAGCTATATTTACAAAGCAATGTAGGGTATGCAGGGGAATATTTACAAATTTACAATATCTACAATATATACAAAGATATACAACAGAGTAACACAGAAATGAGAGTAACCCCCCTCGGACAGAGAGGGGTTCCCCACCTCCGCTCTACCCTCTCTTGCCCCCCTTTCCCCAGAATGGGATAGAAAGAAAAGAGAGGAAAAAAGTTTAGAAGCAGTTCGTGTTAATTGGAAGGGAGTTAATACCGGCTTTTATCTGGTTTTCAAGGCCGAGGCCGTGGCAGAAAGCCCAGAGCTGCTGCACGAAGAAGAGGCGGAAGCAAGACTGAAAATAAAGTGCTGGAAAAACCCAGTATACCCTCCTGCTGTCACAGTTCAGAAGGTGATTCCTCCCACTCTTCCAATGAAATTAGTTTAGATTATTCCTTCCGTTTACCAACTTCCGTCCACCATATTCCCTTTCTTAAGGGGGCAACGCCAACCGGCCACACCCAGCCACAGCCCAGCCACAGCCCTGGACCCAGCCCCAGTCGCAGCCCCGGCCCCAGCCCCAGCCCCAGCCCAACCCCAGGCCCAGCCCTGCCCCAGCCCAACCCCAGCCCCAGCCCAGTCCCCAGCCCTGGCCCCACCCCTGCCCAGTCCCGGTCCATGCCCAGCCCCAGCCCTGCCCAGCCCCAGCCCCAGCCCCATCCCTGCCCAAGACTTGGTTCCAGCCCCAGCCCAGCCCTGCCCCAGCCCCGCCCTCTGCCCCAGCCCAGCCCCAGTCCCAGCCCTAGCCCTGCCCTGGACCCAGCCCCAGCCCCAGCCCCAGCCCCGGCCCCAGCCAAGCCCCACTCACAGCCCCATCCCCGCCCCAGCCCAGCTCCAGCCACAGCCCAGCCACAGCCCCTGCCCTGCCCTGCCCCAGCCCTGCCCCAGCCCAGCCCCAGCCCCAGACCTGCCCCACTTCAGCCCTAGCCCAGCCCTGCCCCAGGCCCCGCCCAGCCCCAGCCCCAGCTCTGCACCGAACGCGGCCCCAGCCCGATCCCAGCCCTGCCCCAGCTCTAGCCCCAGCCCTGCCCCCAGCCCCAGCCCCTGCCCCAGCCCTGCCCCAGCCCTAGCCCAGCCCTGCCCCCAGCCCCAGCCCCAGCCCCAGCCCAGCCCTAGCCCAGCCCCAGTCCCACCCTCAGCCCCAGCCCAGCTCCAGCCACAGCCCAGCCACAGCCCTGGACCCAGCCCCAGCCCAGCCCCATCACCAGCCCTGCCCCAGCCCTGCCCTCAGCCCAGCCCCAGCCCCAGCCTGCCCCCAGTTCTGCCCCAGCCCCAGACCCAGCCCAACCCTGGACCCAGCCCCAGCCCCAGCCCAGCCCCAGCCCCAGCCCTGCCCCAGCCTAGCCCCAGCCCCCGTCCAGCCCATGCCCTGGACCCAGTCCCAGCCCCAGCCCAGCCCCAGCCCAGCCCCAGCCACCACCCAGCCCCAGCCCTGCCGCCAGCCCAGCCCCAGCCCCACCCTGGACCCAGCCCCAGCCCCAGCCCTTCCCCAGCCCTGCCCAACCTAGCCCCAGCCCCAGCCCAGCCCCTGCCCTGGACACAGCCCCAGCCCCACCCCAGCCTCATCCCCAGCCACAGCCCCAGCCCCAGCCCCAGCCCCAGCCCCAGCCCTGCCCCGGCCCAGCCCCAGCCCCAGCCCTGCCCCACTTCAGCCCTAGCCCAGCCCTGCCCCAGGCCCCGCCCTGCCCCAGCCCCAGCTCTGCACCGAACGCGGCCCCAGCCCGATCCCAGCCCTGCCCCCAGCTCCAGCCCCAGCCCTGCCCCCAGCCCCAGCCCCTGCCCCAGCCCTGCCCCAGCCCTAGCCCAGCCCTGCCCCCAGCCCCAGCCCCAGCCCAGCCCTAGCCCAGCCCCAGTCCCACCCTCAGCCCCAGCCCAGCTCCAGCCCCAGCCCAGCCCCTGCCCTGGACCCAGCCCCAGCCCCACCCCAGCCTCATCCCCAGCCACAGCCCTGCCACAGCCCCAGCCCTGCCCCGGCCCAGCCCCAGCCCCAGCCCAGCCCCTGCCCTGGACCCAGCCCCTGCCCTGGTCCCAGCCCCAGCCCAGCCCCAGCCCCAGCCACAGCCTAGCCCCAGCCCTGGACCCAGCCCCAGTCACAGCCCCGGCCCCAGCCAAGCCCTAGCCCAGCCCCAGCCCCACCCTCAGCCCCAGCCCAGCTCCAGCCACAGCCCAGCCACAGTCCTGGACCCAGCCCCAGCCCAGCCCCAGCCCCAGCCCTGCCCCCAGCCCAACCCCAGCCCCAGCCAAAGCCCTGCCCCAGCCCAGCCCCAGCCACCGCCCTACCCCAGCCCTGGACCCCACCCCAGCCCCAGCCCTCTCCCAGTCCCCGCCCCAGCCCCAGCCCCAGCCCCACCCCCGGCCCCAGCCCCGGCCCCAGCCAAACCCCACTCACGTCCCCATCCCCGGCCCCAACCCAGCTCCAGCCACAGCCCAGCCACAGCCCCTGCCCCGCCCTGCCCCAACCCAGCCCCAGCCACAGCCCAGCCCCTGCCATGGACCCAGCCCCAGCCCAGCCCCAGCCCCAGCCCCAGCCCCAACCCTGCCCCAGCCCCACCCTCAGCACCAGCCCAGCCCCAGCCCCACCCTCAGCACCAGCCCAGCTCCAGCCACAGCCCAGCCACAGCCCTGGACCTAGCCCCTTCCCAGCCCCAGCCACAGCCACAGCCCAGACCCCAGCCCCAGCCCTACCCCTGCCCAGTCCCGGTCCATGCCCAGCCCCAGCCCTGCCCCACCCTCGTCCCCAGCCCAGCCCCTGCCCCAGCCCTATGCCTGCCCAGTCCCGGTGCATGCCCAGCCCCAGCCCTGCCCAGCCCCAGCCCCGCCCAGCCCCAACCCCAGTCCCAGCCCTGCCCAAGAATTGGTTCCAGCCCCAGCCCCAGCCCAGCCCCTGCCCTGGACCCAGCCCCAGCCCAGCCCTAGCCCAGCCCCAGCCCGACCCTCAGCCCCAGCCCAGCTCCAGCCACAGCCCAGCCACAGCCCTGGACCCAGCCCCAGCCCAACCCCAGGCCCAGCCCTGCCCCAGCCCAACCCCAGCCCCAGCCCAGCCCCCAGCCCCGGCCCTACCCCTGCCCAGTCCCGGTCCATGCCCAGCCCCAGCCCTGCCCAGCCCCAGCCCCAGCCCCAGCCCCAGCCCCAGCCCTGCCCAAGACTTGGTTCCAGCCCCAGCCCAGCCCTGCCCCAGCCCCGGCCTCTGCCCCAGCCCAGCCCCAGCCCCAGCCCTAGCCCTGCCCTGGACCCAGCCCCAGCCCCAGCCCCATCCCCAGTCGTGCCCCAGCCAAGGCCCCAGCCCCACCCTAGACCCAGCCCTAGACCAGCCCTAGCCCAGCTCCAGCCACTGCCCAGCCACAGCCCTGGACCCAGCCCCAGCCCAGCCCCATCCCCAGTCGTGCCCCAGCCAAGGCCCCAGCCCCACCCTAGACCCAGCCCCAGACCAGCCCAGCCCCAGCCAGCCCCAGCCCAGCCCCAGCCCCAGCCCCAGTCCAGCCTCTGCCCTGGACCCAGTCCCAGCCCCAGCCAGCCCCAGCCCAGCCCCAGCCCCACCCTGGACCCAGCCCCAGCCCCAGCCCTCTCCAGTCCCCGCCCCTGCCCCAGCCCCACCCCCGGCCCCAGCCCCGGCCCCTGCCAAGCCCCACTCACGGCCCCATCCCCTGCCACAGCCCAGCCCTACCCCAGCCCCCGCGCTGCAGCAGCCCCAGCCCTCTACCGAACCCAGCCCCAGCCCGGCCCCAGCCCTGCCCCAGCCCAGCACTGCCCCGGCCCAGCCCCAGCCCCAGCCCCAGCCCCAGCCCCAGCCAAGCCCCACTCACGGCCCCATCCCCGGCCCCAGCCCAGCCCTAGCCCAGCCCCAGCCCCATTCTCAGCCCCAGCCCAGCTCCAGCCACAGGCCAGCCACAGCCCTGGACCCAGCCCCAGCCCAGCCCCAGCCCCAGCCCCAGCCCTGCACCGAACCCAGCCCCAGCCCCAGCCCCACCCCCGGCCCTATCCCCGGCCCCAGCCCATCCCTTGCCCAGCCCTGTCCCAGCCCCAGCCCTAGCCCAGCCTTGCCCTGCCCCAGTCCCAGCCCCAGCCCTGGCCTCAGCCCAGCCTAGCCCCAGCCCTGCCCCAGCCCTAGGCCTAGCCCAGCCGTGCCCTCAGCCCAGCTCCAGACCCAGCCCAGCCCAGCCCAGCCCCAGACCCAGACCCAGCCTGGCCCCAGCCCTGTCCCCAAACCCCAGCCCAGGCCCAGCCCTGCGCCGGCCCAGCCCCAGCCCAGCCCCTGCCCTGGACCCAGCCCCAGCCCCACCCCAGCCTCATCCCCAGCCACAGCCCTGCCCCAGCCCCAGCCCTGCCCCGGCCCAGCCCCAGCCCCAGCCCAGCCCCTGCCCTGGACCCAGCCCCTGCCCTGGTCCCAGCCCCAGCCCAGCCCCAGCCCCAGCCACAGCCTAGCCCCAGCCCTGGACCCAGCCCCAGTCACAGCCCCGGCCCCAGCCAAGCCCTAGCCCAAGCCCCAGCCCAAACCCTGCCCCAGTCCCTGCCCCAGCCCAGTCCTGGTCCCAACCCAGGCCCAGCCCCAGCCCCGGCCTCAGCCCAGCCCTAACCTAGCCCTGCCCCAGCCCCAGGCCTAGCCCAGCCCCTGCCCTCAGCCCAGCCCCAGCTCTGGACCAAGCCCCAGCCCTCAGCCAACCCCAGTCCCAGTCCTGCCCCATCCCAGCCCCAGCCGCAGCCCAGCCCCAGCACTGGACCCAGCCCCAGTCCAGCCTCTGCCCTGGACCCAGTCCCAGCCCCAGCCAGCCCCAGCCCCAGCCCCAGTCCAGCCTCTGCCCTGGACCCAGTCCCAGCCCCAGCCAGCCCCAGCCCAGCCCCAGCCCCACCCTGGACCCAGCCCCAGCCCCAGCCCTCTCCAGTCCCCGCCCCTGCCCCAGCCCCACCCCTGGCCCCAGCCCCGGCCCCTGCCAAGCCCCACTCACGGCCCCATCCCCTGCCACAGCCCAGCCCTTCCCCAGCCCCCGCGCTGCAGCAGCCCCAGCCCTCTACCGAACCCAGCCCCAGCCCGGCCCCAGCCCTGCCCCAGCCCAGCACTGCCCCGGCCCAGCCCCAGCCCCAGCCCCAGCCCCAGCCCCAGCCCCAGCCAAGCCCCACTCACGGCCCCATCCCCGGCCCCAGCCCAGCCCTAGCCCAGCCCCAGCCCCATTCTCAGCCCCAGCCCAGCTCCAGCCACAGGCCAGCCACAGCCCTGGACCCAGCCCCTGCCCAGCCCCAGCCCCAGCCCCAGCCCTGCACCGAACCCAGCCCCAGCCCCAGCCTCACCCCCGGCCCCATCCCCGGCCCCAGCCCATCCCTTGCCCAGCCCTGTCCCAGCCCCAGCCCTAGCCCAGCCTTGCCCTGCCCCAGTCCCAGCCCCAGCCCCGGCCTCAGCCCAGCCTAGCCCCAGCCCTGCCCCAGCCCTAGGCCTAGCCCAGCCGTGCCCTCAGCCCAGCCCCAGACCCAGCCCAGCCCAGCCCAGCCCCAGACCCAGACCCAGACCCAGCCTGGCCCCAGCCCTGTCCCCAGCCCCAGCCCAGCCCCAGGCCCACCCCCAGCCTAACCCCAGCCCTGCCCCAGCCCCAGCCCCTGGCCTGACCTCAGCCCTGCCCCAGCCCTGGCTCCTACCCCAGCCCTGGCTCCAGCCCCAGCCCCAGCCCTGCCCAAGCCTTGGTTCCAGCCCCAGCCCCAGCCCTGCGCCAACTCAGCCCCAGCCCAAGGCCCAGCCTCAAGCCTAGTCCTGTCCCAGCCCTGGCCCCAATCCAGCCCCAGCCCTACCCCTACCTCAGCCCTAGCCCCAGCCCTGTCCGCAGCGTCAGCCCCAGTCCCAGCCCCGCCCTCGCCACCAGCCCAGCCCCAGCCCCAACCTTGGCCCCAGCCCAGCCCCAGTTCAAGCCCTGCCCCAGCCCTGCTGTGGTGGGATGGAAGGTAAGGCCGAGAAGCCTCCTCCCTTCCCCCTTTGTAAAGTAAAAGGGAAAAAAAATTGAAGGGAAAGGAAAAAAAAACTCGCAAGCTGAATTAGCAAAGCAGTGGAGCTATATTTACAAAGCGATGTAGGGTTTGCAGGGGATTATTTACAAATTTACAATATCTACAATATATACAAAGATATACAACAGAGTAACACAGAAATGAGAGTGCCCCCCTCGGCAGAGAGGGGTCCCCCACCTCCGCTCTCCCCTCTCTTCCCCCCCTTTCCCCAGAATGGGATAGAAAGAGAAAGAGAAGAGAGGAAAAAAAAAGTTAGAAGCAGTTTGTGTTAATTGGAAGGGAGTTAGTATACAGGCCTGTTATCTGGTTTTCAAGGCCGAGGCCTTGGCAGAAAGCCCAGCACAGAAAGCTGCTGCACGGAGAAGAGGCGGAAGCAAGACTGAAGATAAGGTGCTGGAGAAACTCAGTATAGTCCCAGCTCATAAAAGTGCTTCCTCCCACTCGTCCAATGAAATTAGTTTAGACTATTCCTTCCGTTTACCAACTTCCGTCCACCATATTCCCTTTCTTAAGGGGGCAACGTCAACCGGCCACACCTGCCCCTGCCCCGGCCCAAGCCCCGGCCCCAGACTTGGCCCCAGCCCAGGCCCAGGCCTAGCCCTGTGCCAGCCCTACCCCAGCCCAGCCCCGGTCCCAGCCCAGCCCAAGCCCTGGCCCAGCCCCAGCCCCAAACCCCATCCTTGCCCCCAGCCCAGGCCTAGCCCTAGCCCTGCCCCAGTCCCAGCCCCAGCCCAGCCCCAGCCCTGGACCCAGCCCCAGCCCCACCACAGCCTCATCCCCAGCCCAGGCCTAGCCCTGACCCAGCCCCAGCCCCACCCCCGGACCCATCCCCGGTCCCAGCCCAGCCGTAGCCCAGCCCTGCCCCAGCCCCCGCCCTGCCCAGCCCCAGCCCTGCACCGAACCCAGCCCAAGCCCGGCCCCAGCCCTGCCCCAGCTCTGGCCCCAGCCCTGTCCCCAGCCCCGGCCCCTGCCTCTGCCCCAGCCTTAGCCCAGCCCTGTGCTCAGCCCCAGCCCCAGCCCCGGCCTTGCCCCGGCCCAGCCCCAGCCCCACCCCCGGACCCATCCCCGGTCCCAGCCCAGCCGTAGCCCAGCCCTGCCCCAGCCCCCGCCCTGCCCAGCCCCAGCCCTGCACCGAACCCAGCCCCAGCCCCAGCCCCAGCCCTGCCCCAGCCCAGCCCTGCCCCGGCCCAGCCCCAGCCCCAGCCCCAGCCCAGCCCCTGCCCAGCCACAGCCCCAGCCAATCCCCAGCCCTGCCCCAGCCCTGCCCTCAGCCCAGCCCCAGCCCCAGCCCGGCCCCAGTCCTGCCCCAGCCCTGGACACAGCCCCACCCTGGACCCATCCCCAGCCCCAGCCCAGCCCCAGCCCTGCCCCAGCCTAGCCCCAGCCCCAGTCCAGCCCCTGCCCTGGACCCAGCCCCAGCCCAGCCCTAGCCCAGCCCCAGCCCAGCTCCAGCAACTGCCCAGCCACAGCCCTGGACCCAGCCCCAGCCCAGCCCCATCCCCAGTTTTGCCCCAGCCAAGGCCCCAGCCCCACCCTGGACCCAGCCCCAGACCAGCCGAGCGCCAGCCAGCCCCAGCCCAGCCCCAGCCCCAGCCCCAGTCCAGCCTCTGCCCTGGACCCAGTCCCAGCCCCAGCCCCAGCCCCAGCCCAGCCCCAGCCCAGCCCCAGCCCCACCCTGGACCCAACCCCAGCCCCAGCCCTCTCCCAGTCCCCGCCCCTGCCCCAGTCCCAGCCCTGGCCCCAGCCCCGGCCCCTGCCAAGCCCCACTCATGGCCCCATCCCCTGCCCCAGCCCAGCCCTACCCCAGCCCCCGCCCTGACCCAGCCCCAGCCCTGCACCGAACCCAGCCCCAGCCCCAGCCCCAGCCCTGCCCCAGCCCAGCCCTGCCCCGGCCCAGCCCCAGCCCCAGCCCCAGCCCCAGCCCCAGCCCCAGCCAAGCCCCACTCACGGCCCCATCCTTGGCCCCAGCCCAGCCCTGCCCCAGCCCCATCCTTGCCCCCAGCCCAGCCTTAGCCTGGCCCCAGCCCCAGTCCCAGCCCAAGCCCTGCCCTAGTCCCTGCCCCAGCCCCAGCCCTAGCCCAGGCCTGCCCTCAGCCCCAGCCCCAGCCCCTGCCCCACCCTCGTCCCCAGCCCAGCCCCTGCCCCAGCCCTACACCTGCCCAGTCACGGTCCTTGCCCAGCCCCAGCCCTGTCCACAGCCCCAGCCCCAGCCCAGCCCCCTGCCCCAGCCCTGCCCTCAGCCCAGCATCTAGACCCAGCCTGGCCCCAGCCCTGTCCCCAAACCCAGCCCCAGGCCCAGCCCCAGCCCCAGCCCCAGGCCCAGCCACAGCCCCAGCCCCAGCCCCAGCCCTGCCCCAGACCCCGCCCTGCCCAGCCCCAGCCCTGCACCGAACCCAGCCCCAGCCCCAGCCCCAGCCCTGCCCCAGCCCAGCCCTGCCCCGGCCCAGCCCCAGCCCCAGCCCCAGCCCCAGCCAAGCCCCACTCACGGCCCCATCCCTGGCCCCGGCCCCTGCCTCTGCCCCAGCCTTAGCCCAGCCCTGTGCTCAGCCCCAGCCCCAGCCCCAGCCCTGCCCCGGCCCAGCCCCAGCCCCAGCCCCAGCCCCAGCCCCAGCCCAGCCCCTGCCCAGCCACAGCCCCAGCCAATCCCCAGCCCTGCACCAGCCCTGCCCTCAGCCCAGCCCCAGCCCCAGCCCGGGCCCAGTCCTGCCCCAGCCCTGGACACAACCCCACCCTGGACCCAACCCCAGCCCCAGCCCCAGCCCCAGCCCTACCCCAGTCCAGCCACAGCCCAGCCCCAGCCCTGGACCCAGCCCCAGCCCCAGCCCAGCCCCAGCCCCAGCCCTGCCCCAGCCCCAGCCCCACCCCCAGCCCTGCCCCAGCCCAAGGCCCAGCCGCCAGCCTAGTACTGCCCCAGCCCCGGCTCCACCACAGGCCCCGCGCTGTCCAAGACGTGGTTCCAGTCCCAGCCCCAGCCCCAGCCCTACCCCAGCTCCAGCCATGCCCCAGCGCAGCCCCAGCCCCAGCCCCAGCCCAGCCCCTGCCCTGGACCCAGACCCAGCCCCAGCCCCAGCCCTAGCCCAGCCCTGCCCTCAGCCCCAGCCCCAGCCCCAACCTCGGCCCCAGACCTGCCCCAGCCCCAACCCTGCCCCAGTCCTACCCTCAGCCCAGCCCCAGCCCCAGACTGGCCCCAGCCCTGCCCTAGCTTTGGCCCTAGCCCTGGCCCCAGCCCTGGCCCCTGCCCCAGCCCCAGTCCTGCCCCATCCCAACCCCAAACCCCAGCCCTGCCCCAGCCCTGCCCTCAGCCCAGCCCCAGCCCGGCCCCAGCCCTGCCCCAGCCCCGGCTCCAGCCCTGAACCCAGCCCCAGCCCCAGCCCTGGACCAAGCCCTAGCCCTGAGCCAAACCCAGCCTCAGACTGGCCCCAGCCCTGCCCCAGCTCCAGCCCTAGCCCCTTCCCCAGCCCCAGCCACAGCCCAGACCCAGCCCCAGCCCCAGTCACAGCCCCAGCCCAGCACCAGCCATGTCCTAGCCTCAAGCCCCGGCCCCTGCCCCAGGCCTGGTTCCTGCACCAGCCCCGGCCCCAGCCCCAGCCCTACCCCAGTCCAGCCACAGCCACAGCCCAGCCCCAGCCCTGGGCCCAGCCCCAGCCCCAGCCTAGCCCCAGCCCCAGCCCTGCCCCAGTCCAGTCCAAGCCACAGCCCAGACCGAGCCCTGGACCCAGCCCCAGCCCCAGCCCAGCTCCAGCCCCAGCCCTGCCCCGAACCCCAGCCCTGGCCCAGCTCCGGCCCTAGCCCTGTCCCCAGCCCCGGCCCCTGCCCCAGCCCCAGTCCTGCCCCATCCCAGCCCCAAACCCCAGCTCTGGCCCAGGCCCAGCCCTTACCCAGCCCTGCACTCAGCCCCAGCCCCAGCCCCAGCCCCACCCTCGGCCCCAGACCAGCCCCATCCCCAGCCCTGCCCCAGCCCAGCCCAGCCCCTGCCACAGCCCTGCCCCAGCCCAGCCCCAGCCACAGCCCAGCCATAGCCCTGGACCCAGCCCCAGCCCCAGCCCAGCTCCAGCCCCAGCCCCAGCCCTGCCCCGAACCCAGCCCCAGACTGGCCCCAGCCCTGCCCCTGCTCCAGCCCTAGCCCTGTCTCCAGCCCCGGCCCGTGCCCCTTCCCCAGTCCTACCCTCAGCCCAGCCCCAGCCCCAGACTGGCCCCAGCCCTGCCCTAGCTTTGGCCCTAGCCCTGGCCCCAGCCCTGGCCCCTGCCCCAGCCCCAGTCCTGCCCCATCCCAGCCCCCAGCCCGAGCCCTGTCCCCAGCCCAGCCCCCAGCCCTGCCCCAGTCCCAGCCACAGCCCCGGACCCAGCCACAGCACAGTCCCTGCCCCATCCCTCAGCCCCCAGCCCAGCCCCAGCCCTGACCCAGTCCCAGCCCCAGCCCCATCTGTTCCCCCAGCCCAAGCCCCAGCCCCATCCCTGCCCCCCAGCCCAGCCCCAGCCACAGCCGAGCCCCAGCCCTGGACCCAGCCCCAGCCCCAGCCCAGCCACAGCCCCAGCCCTGCCCCAGCCCAGCCGCAGCCCCAGCTGAGCCCCAGCCCCAGCCCCAGCCACAAACCCCGCCTCAGCCCCGGCCCCAGCCCAGCCCCAGCACTAGCCCTGCCCCAGCTCCGGCCCTAACCCTGTCCCCAGCCCCGGCCCCTGCCCCAGCCCCAGGCCTGCCCCACCCCAGGCCCCAACCCCAGACATGACCCAGCCCCAGCCCCAGCCCAGCCACAGCCCTGCCCCAGCCCAGCCACAGCCACAGCCACAGCCCAGCCCCAGCCCTGGACCCAGCCCCAGCCCCAGCCCCAGCCCTACCCCAGTCCAGCCACAGCCACAGCCCAGCCCCAGCCCTGGACCAGGCCCCAGCCCCAGCCCCAGCCCTACCCCAGCTCCAGCCCTGCCCCAGCGCAGCCCCAGCACCAGCCCAGCCCCTGCCCTGGACCCAGCCCCAGCCCCAGCCCCAGCCCCAGCCCTAGCCCAGCCCTGCCCTCAGCCCCAGCCCCAGCCCCACCCTCGGCCCCAGCCCTGCCCCAGCCCCAGCCCTGCCCCAGCCCAGCCCCAGCCCCAGGCCTGCCCCAGCCCTGCCCCAGCCACAGCCCAGCCCCAGCCCTGGACCCAACCCCAGCCCAGCCACAGCCCTGCCACAGCCCAGCCACAGCCACAGCCACAGCCCAGCCCCAGCCCTGGACCCAGCCCCTGCCCCAGCCCCAGTCCAGCCCAAGCCACAGCCCAGACCGAGCCCTGGACCCAGCCCAAGCCCCAGCCCAGCTCCAGCCCCAGCCCTGCCCCGAACCCCAGCCCTGGCCCAGCTCCGGCCCTAGCCCTGTCCCCAGCCCCAGCCCCAGCCCTGCCCCAGCCCCAGCCCCACCCCCAGCCCTGCCCCAGCCCAAGGCCCAGCCTCCAGCCTAGTACTGCCCCAGCCCCGGCTCCACCACAGGCCCCGCGCTGTCCAAGACGTGGTTCCAGCCCCAGGCCCAGCCCCAGCCCTACCCCAGCTCCAGCCCTGCCCCAGCGCAGCCCCAGCCCCAGCCCAGCCCCTGACCTGGACCCAGCCCCAGCCACAGCCCTAGCCCAGCCCTGCCCTCAGCCCCAGGCCCAGTCCCACCCTCGGCCCCAGCCCTGCCCCAGCCCCAGCCCTGCCCCAGCCCAGCCCCAGCCCCAGCCCTGCCCCAGCCCTGCCCCAGCCCTGGACCCAGCCCCAGCCCCAGCCCCAGCCCTACCCCACTCCAGCCACAGCCACAGCCCAGCCCCAGCCCTGGACCAGGCCCCAGCCCCAGCCCAGCCCCAGCCCCAGCCCTGCCCCAGCCCCAGCCCCACCCCCAGCCCTGCCCCAGCCCAAGGCCCAGCCTCCAGCCTAGTACTGCCCCAGCCCCGGCTCCACCACAGGCCCCGCCCTGTCCAAGACGTGGTTCCAGCCCCAGCCCCAGCCCCAGCCCTACCCCAGCTCCAGCCCTGCCCCAGCGCAGCCCCAGCCCCAGCCCAGCCCCTGCCCTGGACCCAGCCCCAGCCCCAGCCCCAGCCCCAGCCCTAGCCCAGCCCTGCCCTCAGCCCAAGCCCCAGCCCCACCCTCGGCCCCAGCCCTGCCCCAGCCCCAGCCCTGCCCCAGCCCAGCCCCAGCCCCAGGCCTGCCCCAGCCCTGCCCCAGCCACAGCCCAGCCCCAGCCCTGGACCCAACCCCAGCCCAGCCACAGCCCTGCCCCAGCCCAGCCACAGCCACAGCCACAGCCCAGCCCCAGCCCTGACCCAGCCCCAGCCCCAGCCCCAGCCCCAGCCCTACCCCAGTCCAGCCCCAGCCACAGCCCAGCCCCAGCCCTGGACCCAGCCCCAGCCCCAGCCCAGCCCCAGCCCCAGCCCTGCCCCAGTCCAGCCCAAGCCACAGCCCAGACCGAGCCCTGGACCCAGACCCAGCCCCAGCCCAGCTCCAGCCCCAGCCCTGCCCCGAACCCCAGCCCTGGCCCAGCTCCGGCCCTAGCCCTGTCCCCAGCCCCGGCCCCGGCCCCTGCCCCAGCCCCAGTCCTGCCCCATCCCAGCCCCAAACCCCAGCTCTGGCCCAGGCCCAGCCCTTACCCAGCCCTGCACTCAGCCCCAGCCCCAGCCCCAGCCCCACCCTCGGCCCCAGACCAGCCCCATCCCCAGCCCTGCCCCAGCCCAGCCCAGCCCCTGCCACAGCCCTGCCCCAGCCCAGCCCCAGCCACAGCCCAGCCATAGCCCTGGACCCAGCCCCGGACCCAGCCCCAGCCCCAGCCCAGCTCCAGCCCCAGCCCCAGCCCTGCCCCGAACCCAGCCCCAGACTGGCCCCAGCCCTGCCCCAGCTCCAGCCCTAGCCCTGTCTCCAGCCCCGGCCCGTGCCCCTTCCCCAGTCCTACCCTCAGCCCAGCCCCAGCCCCAGACTGGCCCCAGCCCTGCCCTAGCTTTGGCCCTAGCCCTGGCCCCAGCCCTGGCCCCTGCCCCAGCCCCAGTCCTGCCCCATCCCAGCCCCCAGCCCGAGCCCTGTCCCCAGCCCAGCCCCCAGCCCTGCCCCAGTCCCAGCCACAGCCCCGGACCCAGCCACAGCACAGTCCCTGCCCCATCCCTCAGCCCCCAGCCCAGCCCCAGCCCTGACCCAGTCCCAGCCCCAGCCCCATCTGTTCCCCCAGCCCAAGCTCCAGCCCCATCCCTGCCCCCCAGCCCAGCCCCAGCCACAGCCGAGCCCCAGCCCTGGACCCAGCCCCAGCCCCAGCCCAGCCACAGCCCCAGCCCTGCCCCAGCCCAGCCGCAGCCCCAGCTGAGCCCCAGCCCCAGCCCCAGCCACAAACCCCGCCTCAGCCCCGGCCCCAGCCCAGCCCCAGCACTAGCCCTGCCCCAGCTCCGGCCCTAACCCTGTCCCCAGCCCCGGCCCCTGCCCCAGCCCCAGGCCTGCCCCACCCCAGGCCCCAACCCCAGACATGACCCAGCCACAGCCCCAGCCACAGCCCTGCCCCAGCCCAGCCCCAGCCCCAGCCCAGCCACAGCCCTGCCCCAGCCCAGCCACAGCCACAGCCACAGCCCAGCCCCAGCCCTGGACCCAGCCCCAGCCCCAGCCCCAGCCCCAGCCCTACCCCAGTCCAGCCACAGCCACAGCCCAGCCCCAGCCCTGGACCAGGCCCCAGCCCCAGCCCCAGCCCTACCCCAGCTCCAGCCCTGCCCCAGCGCAGCCCCAGCACCAGCCCAGCCCCTGCCCTGGACCCAGCCCCAGCCCCAGCCCCAGCCCTAGCCCAGCCCTGCCCTCAGCCCCAGCCCCAGCCCCACCCTCGGCCCCAGCCCTGCCCCAGCCCCAGCCCTGCCCCAGCCCAGCCCCAGCCCCAGGCCTGCCCCAGCCCTGCCCCAGCCACAGCCCAGCCCCAGCCCTGGACCCAACCCCAGCCCAGCCACAGCCCTGCCACAGCCCAGCCACAGCCACAGCCACAGCCCAGCCCCAGCCCTGGACCCAGCCCCTGCCCCAGCCCCAGTCCAGCCCAAGCCACAGCCCAGACCGAGCCCTGGACCCAGCCCCAGCCCCAGCCCAGCTCCAGCCCCAGCCCTGCCCCGAACCCCAGCCCTGGCCCAGCTCCGGCCCTAGCCCTGTCCCCAGCCCCGGCCCCTGCCCCAGCCCCAGTCCTGCCCCATCCCAGCCCCAAACCCCAGCCCTGGCCCAGGCCCAGCCCTTACCCAGCCCTGCACTCAGCCCCAGCCCCAGCCCTGCCCAAGACTTGGTTCCAGCCCCAGCCCCAGCCCCGCCCCAGTCCTTGCCGCAGCCCAACCCTAGTCCCAGCCCAGCCCTAGTCCCATCGCAGCCCCAGCCCCGGCCCCAGCTCAGTGCTAGCCCAACCCTGCCCCCTGCCCAGCCCCAGCCCCAGCCCAGCCCCAGCTCTGACTCCAGCCCAGTGCCAGCCCAGTGCCAGCCCAGCCCCAGCCCCAGCTCCTGCCCCAGCCCTGCCCCAGGCCCAGCCCTATGCCCAGCCCAGTCGTGCCCCAGCCCTGGCCCGGCCCCCAGCCTGCCCTAGCCCTGCCCCAGCCCCTGCCCCAGCCCTGTCCCCAGCCCCGTCCCCAGCCACAGCCACAGCCCAGACCCAGCCCCAGCCCCAGTGCAGCACCAGCCCTGCCCCAGCCCAAGCCCCAGGCCCTGCCCCAAGCCTGCCCCAAGCCTGGCTCCTGCACCAGCCCCGGCCCCAGCCCCAGCCCCAGCCCTACCCCAGCCCCAGCCTCAGCCTCGGCCCCAGCCCAGCGCTAGCCCAGCCCTGCCCCCAGCCCTAGCCCAGCCCTGCCCCAGGCCCAGCCCTAGCCCAGCCCTGCCCTCAGCCCAGCCCCAGCCCGGCCCCAGCCCAGCCCCCATCACCAGCCCTGCTCCAGCCCTGCCCCAGCAAAAGGCCCAGCCTACAGCCTAGTCCTGCCCCAGACCCGGCCCCAGCCCCGGCTCCAGCCCTACCTGAGCCCTGTCCCAGCCTCGGGCCCAGCCCTGTCCCAGGCCCAGCCCAGTCCCCAGCCCCATCCCTGCCCCCAGCCCAGCCCCAGCTCCGGCCCTAGCCGTGTCCCCAGCCCCGGCCCCTGCCCCAGCCCCAGCCCTGCCCAACCCCAGCCCCCAACCCCAGCCCTGCCCCAGCCCCAGCCCCAGCCACAGCCCTGCCCCAGCCCAAGGCCCAGCCTCCAGCCTAGTACTGCCCCAGCCCCGGCTCCACCACAGGCCCCGCCCTGTCCAAGACGTGGTTCCAGCACCAGCCCCAGCCCTACCCCAGCTCCAGCCCTGCACCAGCGCAGCCCCCGCCCCAGCCCCAGCCCTAGCCCAGCCCTGCCCTCAGCCCCAGCCCAGCCCCAGCCCCAACCTCGGCCCCAGCCCTGCCCTCAGCCCCAGCCCAGCCCCAGCCCCAACCTCGGCCCCAGCCCCAGCCCCAGTCCTGCCCCATCCCAGCCCCAAACCCCAGCCCTGGCCCAGGCCCAGCCCTTACCCAGCCCTGCACTCAGCCCCAGCCCCAGCCCCAGCCCCACCCTCGGCCCCAGACCAGCCCCATCCCCAGCCCTGCCCCATCCCCAGCCCAGCCCCTGCCACAGCCCTGCCCCAGCCCAGCCCCAGCCCCAGCCCAGCCACAACCCTGGACCCAGCCCCAGCCCCAGCCCAGCTCCAGCCCCAGCCCCAGCCCTGCCCCGAACCCAGCCCCAGACTGGCCCCAGCCCTGGACCAAGCCCCAGCCCTGAGCCGAACCCAGCCCCAGCCCAGCCCCAGCTCTGACTCCAGCCCAGTGCCAGACCAGCCCCAGCCCCAGCTCCTGCCCCAGCCCTGCCCCAGCCCCAGCCCTATGCCCAGCCCAGTCGTGCCCCAGCCCTGGCCCGGCCCCCAGCCTGGCCCTAGCCCTGCCCCAGCCCCTGCCCCAGCCCTGTCCCCAGCCCCAGCCACAGCCCAGCCCCAGCCCCAGCCACAGCCCAGCCCCAGCCCCAGCCCCAGCCCCAGCTCCAGTGCAGCACCAGCCCTGCCCCAGCCCAAGCCCCAGTCCCTGCCCCAAGCCTGCCCCAAGCCTGGCTCTTGCACCAGCCCCGGCCCCAGCCCCAGCCCCAGCCCTACCCCAGCCCCAGCCTCAGCCTCGGCCCCAGGCCCAGCCCTAGCCCAGCCCTGCCCTCAGCCCAGCCCCAGCCCGGCCCCAGCCCAGCCCCCATCCCCAGCCCTGCCCCAGCCCTGCCCCAGCAAAAGGCCCAGCCTACAGCCTAGTCCTGCCCCAGCCCCGGCCCCAGCCCCGGCTCTAGCCCTACCTGAGCCCTGCCCCAGCCTCGGGCCCAGCCCTGTCCCAGGCCCAGCCCAGTCCCCAGCCCCATCCCTGCCCCCAGCCCAGCCCCAGCTCCGGCCCTAGCCCTGTCCCCAGCCCCGGCCCCTGCCCCAGCCCCAGGCCTGCCCCACCCCAGCCCCCAACCCCAGCCCTGCCCCAGCCCAGCCCCAGCCCAGCCCTGCCCCAGCCCAAGGCCCAGCCTGCAGCCTAGTCCTGCCCCAGCCCCGGCTCCACCACAGGCCCCGCCCTGTCCAAGACGTGGTTCCAGCCCCAGCCCCAGCCCTACCCCAGCTCCAGCCCTGCACCAGCGCAGCCCCAGCTCCAGCCCCAGCCCTAGCCCAGCCCTGCCCTCAGCCCCAGCCCAGCCCCAGCCCCACCCTCGGCCCCAGCCCTGACCCAGCCCCAGCCCCAGCCCTGCCCCAGCCCAGCCCCAGCCCCAGCCCTGCCCCAGCCCTACCCCAGCCACAGCCCATCCCCAGCCCTGGACCCAACCCCAGCCCTGCCACAGCCCTGCCCCAGCCCAGCCACAGCCACAGCCACAGCCCAGCCCCAGCCCTGGAGCCAGCCCCTGCCCCAGCCCCAGTCCTGCCCCATCCCAGCCCCAAACCCCAGCCCTGGCCCAGGCTCAGCCCTTGCCCAGCCCTGCACTCAGCCCCATACCCAGCCCTGCCCCAGCCCAGCCCAGCCCCTGCCACAGCCCTGCCCCAGCCCAGCCACAGCCACAGCCCAGCCATAGCCCTGGACCCAGCCCCAGCCCCAGCCCAGCTCCAGCCCCAGCCCCAGCCCTGCCCCGAACCCAGCCCCAGACTGGCCCCAGCCCTGCCCCAGCTCCAGCCCTAGCCCTGTCTCCAGCCCCGGCCCGTGCCCCTTCCCCAGTCCTACCCTCAGCCCAGCCCCAGCCCCAGACTGGCCCCAGCCCTGCCCTAGCTTTGGCCCTAGCCCTGTCCCCAGCCCCGGCCCCAGCTCAGTGCTAGCCCAGCCCTGCCCCCTGCCCAGCCCCAGCCCCAGCTCAGCCCCAGCTCTGACCTCAGCCCAGTCCCAGCCCAGCCCCAGCCCCAGCCTAGCCCCAGCCCTGCCCCAGCCCCAGCCCCATCCCCGGCCCCATCCCCAGCCCTAGGCCAGCCCTACCCTCAGCCCTGGCCCCAGCCCCAGCCCCAGCCCTGCCCAAGACTTGGTTCCAGCCCCAGCCCCAGCCCCGCCCCAGTCCTTGCCCCAGCCCAGCCCTAGTCCCAGCCCAGCCCTAGTCCCAGCGCAGCCCCAGCCCCGGCCCCAGCTCAGTGCTAGCCCAGCCCTGCCCCCTGCCCAGCCCCAGCCCCAGCCCAGCCCCAGCTCTGACCCCAGCCCAGCCCCAACCCCAGCTCCTGCCCCAGCCCTGCCCCAGGCCCAGCCCTATGCCCAGCCTAGTCGTGCCCCAGCCCTGGCCCGGCCCCCAGCCCAGCCCTGCCACAGTACTGCCCCAGCCCCGGCCCAGCTCCAGCCTAACCCCCAACCCAGCCCCAGCCCTGCCCCAGCCCCATCACTTCCCAGCACCCAGCACCAGCCTCAGCGCCGGACGCAGCTCCGGACCCAGCCCAGTCTCCAGCCCCAGCCCCAGCCCCAGCCCTAGCCCAGCCCTGCCCTCAGCCCAGCCCCAGCCCTGGACCCAGCCCCAGCCCAGCCCCAGCCCTGCCCCAGCTCTGGCTCTAGCCCTGTCCCCAGCCCCAGGCCTAGCCCAGCCGTGCCCTCAGCCCAGCCCCAGCGCTGGACCAAGCCCCAGCCCTGAGCCGAACCCAGCCCCAGACTGGCCCCAGCCCTGCCCCAGCTCCAGCCCTAGCCCTGTCCCCAGCCCCGGTGTAATGGGTTGGGGCAAGCCCCCCCCTCCCCACCACGCGCAGAAATAATGACTCAAACAAACGGATTGCAAAGGTGATGGAAAGTTTAAATAGAACAGTGAGTGCGTGCAGGAAAAAAAAAAAAAAAAAATGAAAATACAGTGACAAGAGAGAGAGACCCAAAAACAGACCCAGAGAAAATCCCATCCCCACCTGGGGGTGCACCCAAACCCCCAGGGCTCCTCCTTCCCCCCCCCCACTGCTAGGCTAGTCTCAGCTGGCCAGATCTGAGACTGCCCATCCCCCCGTGGCCTTGGGCCTAACCAGGCCCATGGCCGGGAGATCTCCACCCCAGTTACCCGGTGGCGAGGAGGAAGCAAAGAGGAAGTGCCAGACCCCACCGCGAAACTTGTAGTGGTGCAAGGGATCATGGTAGGAAATAACCTAATTTCCTGTGTCCACACACTGGGCTGGACTTCTGGACACAGGAAGCATCCCTGTAGCAGATGGCACCCAGCCCAAACTACGACACCCGGCCTGTGCCCCTGCCCCAGCCCCAGTCCTGCCCTCAGCCCAGCCCCAGACCCAGCCTGGCCCTAGCCCTGCCCCAGCCCCTGCACCAGCCCTGCCCCCAGCCCCAGCCACAGCCCAGACCCAGCCCCAGCCCCAGCGCAGCACCAGCCCTGCCCCAGCCCAAGCCCCAGGCCCTGCCCCAAGCCTGCCCCAAGCCTGGCTCCTGCACCAGCCCCAGCCCCAGCCCCAGCCCCAGCCCCAGCCCTAGCCCAGCCCCAGCCTCAGCCTCGGCCCCAGCCCAGCGCTAGCCCAGCACTGCCCCCAGCCCTAGCCCAGCCCTGCCCCAGGCCCAGCCCTAGCCCAGCCCTGCCCTCAGCCCAGCCCCATCCCGGCCCCAGCCCAGCCCCCATCCCCAGCCCTGCTCCAGCCCTGCCCCAGCCCAAGGCCAAGCCTACAGCCTAGTCCTGCCGAAGCCCCGGCCCCAGCCCCCGGCTCCAGCCCTACCCGAGCCCTGCCCCAGCCTCGGGCCCAGCCCTGTCCCAGGCCCAGCCCAGTCCCCAGCCCCATCCCTGCCCCCAGCCCAGCCCCAGCCCCAGCCCTAGCCCAGCCCTGCCCTCAGCCCCAGCCCAGCCCCAAGCCCCACCCTCGGCCCCAGCCCTGCCCCAGCCCCAGCCCTGCCCCAGCCCAGCCCCAGCCACAGCCCAGACCCAGACCCAGCCCCAGCCCCAGCGCAGCACCAGCCCTGCCCCAGCCCAAGCCCCAGGCCCTGCCCCAAGCCTGCCCCAAGCCTGGCTCCTGCACCAGCCCCAGCCCCAGCCCCAGCCCCAGCCCTACCCCAGCCCCAGCCTCAGCCTCGGCCCCAGCCCAGCGCTAGCCCAGCCCTGCCCCCAGCCCTAGCCCAGCCCTGCCCCAGGCCCAGCCCTAGCCCAGCCCTGCCCTCAGCCCAGCCCCAGCCCGGCCCCAGCCCAGCCCCCATCCCCAGCCCTGCTCCAGCCCTGCCCCAGCCCAAGGCCAAGCCTACAGCCTAGTCCTGCCGAAGCCCCGGCTCCAGCCACGGCTCCAGCCCTACCTGAGCCCTGCCCCAGCCTCGGGCCCAGCCCTGTCCCAGGCCCAGCCCTGTCCCCAGCCCCGGCCCCTGCCCCAGCCCCAGGCCTGCCCCACCCCAGCCCCCAACCCCAGCCCTGCCCCAGCCCCAGCCCCAGCCCCAGCCCCAGCCCCACCCTCGGCCCCAGACCAGCCCCATCCCCAGCCCTGCCCCAGGCCCAGCCCTAGACCAGCCCTGCCCTCAGCCCAGCCCTGCCCTCAGCCCAGCCCCAGCCCGGCCCCAGCCCAGCCCACATCCCCAGCCCTGCCCCAGCCCTGCCCCAGCAAAAGGCCCAGCCTCCAGCCTAGTCCAGCCCCAGCCCCGGCCCCACCCCAGCCCCAGCCCTGCCCAAGACTTGGTTCCAGCCCCAGC
This sequence comes from Melanerpes formicivorus, assembly GCF_026170545.1. Lineage (NCBI taxonomy): Eukaryota > Metazoa > Chordata > Aves > Piciformes > Picidae > Melanerpes > Melanerpes formicivorus. The sequence continues at coordinate 37 of NW_027144769.1, read as the reverse complement.
CCCAGCCCTGCCCCCAGCCCAACCCCAGCCCAAGCCC
>NW_027144768.1:0-32731 GCF_026170545.1 Melanerpes formicivorus | reverse complement strand
ATGGCAAATTGGATTTGGTGCTAGGTCTTTCCCTTTAGGTTTTACCCCAACAATGTTTTCATTAGTTTCGCTCACTCTCGAAATCAAGCATTTTACAGCAGGTTGGAGCAGCCTGTATCTCAGCACAGGAATAAGGTAGGGAAGAATTCTAAGGATCATTTTGACTGCCTCCAGAAGTTAGATCAGATGGCAAATTGGATTTGGTGCTAGGTCTTTCCCTTTAGGTTTTACCCCAACAATGTTTTCATTAGTTTCGCTCACTCTCGAAATCAAGCATTTTACAACAGGTTGGAGCAGCCTGTATCTCAGCACAGGAATAAGGTAGGGAAGAATTCTAAGGATCATTTTGACTGCCTCCAGAAGTTAGATCAGATGGCAAATTGGATTTGGTGCTAGGTCTTTCCCTTTAGGTTTTACCCCAACAATGTTTTCATTAGTTTCGCTCACTCTCGAAATCAAGCATTTTACAGCAGGTTGGAGCAGCCTGTATCTCAGCACAGGAATAAGGTAGGGAAGAATTCTAAGGCTCATTTTGACTGCCTCCAGAAGTTAGATCAGATGGCAAATTGGATTTGGTGCTAGGTCTTTCCCTTTAGGTTTTACCCCAACAGTGTTTTCATTAGTTTCGCTCACTCTCGAAATCAAGCATTTTACAGCAGGTTGGAGCAGCCTGTATCTCAGCACAGGAATAAGGTAGGGAAGAATTCTAAGGCTCATTTTGACTGCCTCCAGAAGTTAGATCAGATGGCAAATTGGATTTGGTGCTAGGTCTTTCCCTTTAGGTTTTACCCCAACAATGTTTTCATTAGTTTCGCTCACTCTCGAAATCAAGCATTTTACAGCAGGTTGGAGCAGCCTGTATCTCAGCACAGGAATAAGGTAGGGAAGAATTCTAAGGATCATTTTGGCTGCCTCCAGAAGTTAGATCAGATGGCAAATTGGATTTGGTGCTAGGTCTTTCCCTTTAGGTTTTACCCCAACAATGTTTTCATTAGTTTCGCTCACTCTCGAAATCAAGCATTTTACAGCAGGTTGGAGCAGCCTGTATCTCAGCACAGGAATAAGGTAGGGAAGAATTCTAAGGCTCATTTTGACTGCCTCCAGAAGTTAGATCAGATGGCAAATTGGATTTGGTGCTAGGTCTTTCCCTTTAGGTTTTACCCCAACAATGTTTTCATTAGTTTCGCTCACTCTTGAAATCAAGCATTTTACAGCAGGTTGGAGCAGCCTGTATCTCAGCACAGGAATAAGGTAGGGAAGAATTCTAAGGATCATTTTGACTGCCTCCAGAAGTTAGATCAGATGGCAAATTGGATTTGGTGCTAGGTCTTTCCCTTTAGGTTTTACCCCAACAATGTTTTCATTAGTTTCGCTCACTCTCGAAATCAAGCATTTTACAGCAGGTTGGAGCAGCCTGTATCTCAGCACAGGAATAAGGTAGGGAAGAATTCTAAGGATCATTTTGACTGCCTCCAGAAGTTAGATCAGATGGCAAATTGGATTTGGTGCTAGGTCTTTCCCTTTAGGTTTTACCCCAACAATGTTTTCATTAGTTTCGCTCACTCTCGAAATCAAGCATTTTACAGCAGGTTGGAGCAGCCTGTATCTCAGCACAGGAATAAGGTAGGGAAGAATTCTAAGGCTCATTTTGACTGCCTCCAGAAGTTAGATCAGATGGCAAATTGGATTTGGTGCTAGGTCTTTCCCTTTAGGTTTTACCCCAACAATGTTTTCATTAGTTTCGCTCACTCTCGAAATCAAGCATTTTACAGCAGGTTGGAGCAGAATGTATCTCAGCACAGGAATAAGGTAGGGAAGAATTCTAAGGATCATTTTGACTGCCTCCAGAAGTTAGATCAGATGGCAAATTGGATTTGGTGCTAGGTCTTTCCCTTTAGGTTTTACCCCAACAATGTTTTCATTAGTTTCGCTCACTCTCGAAATCAAGCATTTTACAGCAGGTTGGAGCAGCCTGTATCTCAGCACAGGAATAAGGTAGGGAAGAATTCTAAGGCTCATTTTGACTGCCTCCAGAAGTTAGATCAGATGGCAAATTGGATTTGGTGCTAGGTCTTTCCCTTTAGGTTTTACCCCAACAATGTTTTCATTAGTTTCGCTCACTCTCGAAATCAAGCATTTTACAGCAGGTTGGAGCAGCCTGTATCTCAGCAGAGGAATAAGGTAGGGAAGAATTCTAAGGATCATTTTGACTGCCTCCAGAAGTTAGATCAGATGGCAAATTGGATTTGGTGCTAGGTCTTTCCCTTTAGGTTTTACCCCAACAATGTTTTCATTAGTTTCGCTCACTCTCGAAATCAAGCATTTTACAGCAGGTTGGAGCAGCCTGTATCTCAGCACAGGAATAAGGTAGGGAAGAATTCAAATGCTCATTTTGACTGCCTCCAGAAGTTAGATCAGATGGCAAATTGGATTTGGTGCTAGGTCTTTCCCTTTAGGTTTTACCCCAACAATGTTTTCATTAGTTTCGCTCACTCTCGAAATCAAGCATTTTACAGCAGGTTGGAGCAGCCTGTATCTCAGCACAGGAATAAGGTAGGGAAGAATTCTAAGGATCATTTTGACTGCCTCCAGAAGTTAGATCAGATGGCAAATTGGATTTGGTGCTAGGTCTTTCCCTTTAGGTTTTACCCCAACAATGTTTTCATTAGTTTCGCTCACTCTCGAAATCAAGCATTTTACAGCAGGTTGGAGCAGCCTGTATCTCAGCACAGGAATAAGGTAGGGAAGAATTCTAAGGATCATTTTGACTGCCTCCAGAAGTTAGATCAGATGGCAAATTGGATTTGGTGCTAGGTCTTTCCCTTTAGGTTTTACCCCAACAATGTTTTCATTAGTTTCGCTCACTCTCGAAATCAAGCATTTTACAGCAGGTTGGAGCAGCCTGTATCTCAGCACAGGAATAAGGTAGGGAAGAATTCTAAGGATCATTTTGACTGCCTCCAGAAGTTAGATCAGATGGCAAATTGGATTTGGTGCTAGGTCTTTCCCTTTAGGTTTTACCCCAACAATGTTTTCATTAGTTTCGCTCACTCTCGAAATCAAGCATTTTACAGCAGGTTGGAGCAGCCTGTATCTCAGCACAGGAATAAGGTAGGGAAGAATTCTAAGGCTCATTTTGACTGCCTCCAGAAGTTAGATCAGATGGCAAATTGGATTTGGTGCTAGGTCTTTCCCTTTAGGTTTTACCCCAACAATGTTTTCATTAGTTTCGCTCACTCTCGAAATCAAGCATTTTACAGCAGGTTGGAGCAGCCTGTATCTCAGCACAGGAATAAGGTAGGGAAGAATTCTAAGGATCATTTTGACTGCCTCCAGAAGTTAGATCAGATGGCAAATTGGATTTGGTGCTAGGTCTTTCCCTTTAGGTTTTACCCCAACAATGTTTTCATTAGTTTCGCTCACTCTCGAAATCAAGCATTTTACAGCAGGTTGGAGCAGCCTGTATCTCAGCACAGGAATAAGGTAGGGAAGAATTCAAATGCTCATTTTGACTGCCTCCAGAAGTTAGATCAGATGGCAAATTGGATTTGGTGCTAGGTCTTTCCCTTTTAGTTTTACCCCAACAATGTTTTCATTAGTTTCGCTCACTCTCGAAATCAAGCATTTTACAGCAGGTTGGAGCAGTCTGTATCTCAGCACAGGAATAAGGTAGGGAAGAATTCTAAGGATCATTTTGACTGCCTCCAGAAGTTAGATCAGATGGCAAATTGGATTTGGTGCTAGGTCTTTCCCTTTAGGTTTTACCCCAACAATGTTTTCATTAGTTTCGCTCACTCTCGAAATCAAGCATTTTACAGCAGGTTGGAGCAGCCTGTATCTCAGCAGAGGAATAAGGTAGGGAAGAATTCTAAGGATCATTTTGACTGCCTCCAGAAGTTAGATCAGATGGCAAATTGGATTTGGTGCTAGGTCTTTCCCTTTAGGTTTTACCCCAACAATGTTTTCATTAGTTTCGCTCACTCTCGAAATCAAGCATTTTACAGCAGGTTGGAGCAGCCTGTATCTCAGCACAGGAATAAGGTAGGGAAGAATTCTAAGGCTCATTTTGACTGCCTCCAGAAGTTAGATCAGATGGCAAATTGGATTTGGTGCTAGGTCTTTCCCTTTAGGTTTTACCCCAACAATGTTTTCATTAGTTTCGCTCACTCTCGAAATCAAGCATTTTACAGCAGGTTGGAGCAGCCTGTATCTCAGCACAGGAATAAGGTAGGGAAGAATTCTAAGGATCATTTTGACTGCCTCCAGAAGTTAGATCAGATGGCAAATTGGATTTGGTGCTAGGTCTTTCCCTTTAGGTTTTACCCCAACAATGTTTTCATTAGTTTCGCTCACTCTCGAAATCAAGCATTTTACAGCAGGTTGGAGCAGCCTGTATCTCAGCACAGGAATAAGGTAGGGAAGAATTCTAAGGCTCATTTTGACTGCCTCCAGAAGTTAGATCAGATGGCAAATTGGATTTGGTGCTAGGTCTTTCCCTTTAGGTTTTACCCCAACAATGTTTTCATTAGTTTCGCTCACTCTCGAAATCAAGCATTTTACAGCAGGTTGGAGCAGCCTGTATCTCAGCACAGGAATAAGGTAGGGAAGAATTCTAAGGCTCATTTTGACTGCCTCCAGAAGTTAGATCAGATGGCAAATTGGATTTGGTGCTAGGTCTTTCCCTTTAGGTTTTACCCCAACAATGTTTTCATTAGTTTCGCTCACTCTCGAAATCAAGCATTTTACAGCAGGTTGGAGCAGCCTGTATCTCAGCACAGGAATAAGGTAGGGAAGAATTCTAAGGATCATTTTGACTGCCTCCAGAAGTTAGATCAGATGGCAAATTGGATTTGGTGCTAGGTCTTTCCCTTTAGGTTTTACCCCAACAATGTTTTCATTAGTTTCGCTCACTCTCGAAATCAAGCATTTTACAGCAGGTTGGAGCAGCCTGTATCTCAGCACAGGAATAAGGTAGGGAAGAATTCAAATGCTCATTTTGACTGCCTCCAGAAGTTAGATCAGATGGCAAATTGGATTTGGTGCTAGGTCTTTCCCTTTAGGTTTTACCCCAACAATGTTTTCATTAGTTTCGCTCACTCTCGAAATCAAGCATTTTACAGCAGGTTGGAGCAGCCTGTATCTCAGCACAGGAATAAGGTAGGGAAGAATTCTAAGGATCATTTTGACTGCCTCCAGAAGTTAGATCAGATGGCAAATTGGATTTGGTGCTAGGTCTTTCCCTTTAGGTTTTACCCCAACAATGTTTTCATTAGTTTCGCTCACTCTCGAAATCAAGCATTTTACAGCAGGTTGGAGCAGCCTGTATCTCAGCACAGGAATAAGGTAGGGAAGAATTCTAAGGATCATTTTGACTGCCTCCAGAAGTTAGATCAGATGGCAAATTGGATTTGGTGCTAGGTCTTTCCCTTTAGGTTTTACCCCAACAATGTTTTCATTAGTTTCGCTCACTCTCGAAATCAAGCATTTTACAACAGGTTGGAGCAGCCTGTATCTCAGCACAGGAATAAGGTAGGGAAGAATTCTAAGGATCATTTTGACTGCCTCCAGAAGTTAGATCAGATGGCAAATTGGATTTGGTGCTAGGTCTTTCCCTTTAGGTTTTACCCCAACAATGTTTTCATTAGTTTCGCTCACTCTCGAAATCAAGCATTTTACAGCAGGTTGGAGCAGCCTGTATCTCAGCACAGGAATAAGGTAGGGAAGAATTCTAAGGCTCATTTTGACTGCCTCCAGAAGTTAGATCAGATGGCAAATTGGATTTGGTGCTAGGTCTTTCCCTTTAGGTTTTACCCCAACAATGTTTTCATTAGTTTCGCTCACTCTCGAAATCAAGCATTTTACAGCAGGTTGGAGCAGCCTGTATCTCAGCACAGGAATAAGGTAGGGAAGAATTCTAAGGATCATTTTGACTGCCTCCAGAAGTTAGATCAGATGGCAAATTGGATTTGGTGCTAGGTCTTTCCCTTTAGGTTTTACCCCAACAGTGTTTTCATTAGTTTCGCTCACTCTCGAAATCAAGCATTTTACAGCAGGTTGGAGCAGCCTGTATCTCAGCACAGGAATAAGGTAGGGAAGAATTCTAAGGCTCATTTTGACTGCCTCCAGAAGTTAGATCAGATGGCAAATTGGATTTGGTGCTAGGTCTTTCCCTTTAGGTTTTACCCCAACAATGTTTTCATTAGTTTCGCTCACTCTCGAAATCAAGCATTTTACAGCAGGTTGGAGCAGCCTGTATCTCAGCACAGGAATAAGGTAGGGAAGAATTCTAAGGATCATTTTGGCTGCCTCCAGAAGTTAGATCAGATGGCAAATTGGATTTGGTGCTAGGTCTTTCCCTTTAGGTTTTACCCCAACAATGTTTTCATTAGTTTCGCTCACTCTCGAAATCAAGCATTTTACAGCAGGTTGGAGCAGCCTGTATCTCAGCACAGGAATAAGGTAGGGAAGAATTCTAAGGCTCATTTTGACTGCCTCCAGAAGTTAGATCAGATGGCAAATTGGATTTGGTGCTAGGTCTTTCCCTTTAGGTTTTACCCCAACAATGTTTTCATTAGTTTCGCTCACTCTTGAAATCAAGCATTTTACAGCAGGTTGGAGCAGCCTGTATCTCAGCACAGGAATAAGGTAGGGAAGAATTCTAAGGATCATTTTGACTGCCTCCAGAAGTTAGATCAGATGGCAAATTGGATTTGGTGCTAGGTCTTTCCCTTTAGGTTTTACCCCAACAATGTTTTCATTAGTTTCGCTCACTCTCGAAATCAAGCATTTTACAGCAGGTTGGAGCAGCCTGTATCTCAGCACAGGAATAAGGTAGGGAAGAATTCTAAGGATCATTTTGACTGCCTCCAGAAGTTAGATCAGATGGCAAATTGGATTTGGTGCTAGGTCTTTCCCTTTAGGTTTTACCCCAACAATGTTTTCATTAGTTTCGCTCACTCTCGAAATCAAGCATTTTACAGCAGGTTGGAGCAGCCTGTATCTCAGCACAGGAATAAGGTAGGGAAGAATTCTAAGGCTCATTTTGACTGCCTCCAGAAGTTAGATCAGATGGCAAATTGGATTTGGTGCTAGGTCTTTCCCTTTAGGTTTTACCCCAACAATGTTTTCATTAGTTTCGCTCACTCTCGAAATCAAGCATTTTACAGCAGGTTGGAGCAGAATGTATCTCAGCACAGGAATAAGGTAGGGAAGAATTCTAAGGATCATTTTGACTGCCTCCAGAAGTTAGATCAGATGGCAAATTGGATTTGGTGCTAGGTCTTTCCCTTTAGGTTTTACCCCAACAATGTTTTCATTAGTTTCGCTCACTCTCGAAATCAAGCATTTTACAGCAGGTTGGAGCAGCCTGTATCTCAGCACAGGAATAAGGTAGGGAAGAATTCTAAGGCTCATTTTGACTGCCTCCAGAAGTTAGATCAGATGGCAAATTGGATTTGGTGCTAGGTCTTTCCCTTTAGGTTTTACCCCAACAATGTTTTCATTAGTTTCGCTCACTCTCGAAATCAAGCATTTTACAGCAGGTTGGAGCAGCCTGTATCTCAGCAGAGGAATAAGGTAGGGAAGAATTCTAAGGATCATTTTGACTGCCTCCAGAAGTTAGATCAGATGGCAAATTGGATTTGGTGCTAGGTCTTTCCCTTTAGGTTTTACCCCAACAATGTTTTCATTAGTTTCGCTCACTCTCGAAATCAAGCATTTTACAGCAGGTTGGAGCAGCCTGTATCTCAGCACAGGAATAAGGTAGGGAAGAATTCAAATGCTCATTTTGACTGCCTCCAGAAGTTAGATCAGATGGCAAATTGGATTTGGTGCTAGGTCTTTCCCTTTAGGTTTTACCCCAACAATGTTTTCATTAGTTTCGCTCACTCTCGAAATCAAGCATTTTACAGCAGGTTGGAGCAGCCTGTATCTCAGCACAGGAATAAGGTAGGGAAGAATTCTAAGGATCATTTTGACTGCCTCCAGAAGTTAGATCAGATGGCAAATTGGATTTGGTGCTAGGTCTTTCCCTTTAGGTTTTACCCCAACAATGTTTTCATTAGTTTCGCTCACTCTCGAAATCAAGCATTTTACAGCAGGTTGGAGCAGCCTGTATCTCAGCACAGGAATAAGGTAGGGAAGAATTCTAAGGATCATTTTGACTGCCTCCAGAAGTTAGATCAGATGGCAAATTGGATTTGGTGCTAGGTCTTTCCCTTTAGGTTTTACCCCAACAATGTTTTCATTAGTTTCGCTCACTCTCGAAATCAAGCATTTTACAGCAGGTTGGAGCAGCCTGTATCTCAGCACAGGAATAAGGTAGGGAAGAATTCTAAGGATCATTTTGACTGCCTCCAGAAGTTAGATCAGATGGCAAATTGGATTTGGTGCTAGGTCTTTCCCTTTAGGTTTTACCCCAACAATGTTTTCATTAGTTTCGCTCACTCTCGAAATCAAGCATTTTACAGCAGGTTGGAGCAGCCTGTATCTCAGCACAGGAATAAGGTAGGGAAGAATTCTAAGGCTCATTTTGACTGCCTCCAGAAGTTAGATCAGATGGCAAATTGGATTTGGTGCTAGGTCTTTCCCTTTAGGTTTTACCCCAACAATGTTTTCATTAGTTTCGCTCACTCTCGAAATCAAGCATTTTACAGCAGGTTGGAGCAGCCTGTATCTCAGCACAGGAATAAGGTAGGGAAGAATTCTAAGGATCATTTTGACTGCCTCCAGAAGTTAGATCAGATGGCAAATTGGATTTGGTGCTAGGTCTTTCCCTTTAGGTTTTACCCCAACAATGTTTTCATTAGTTTCGCTCACTCTCGAAATCAAGCATTTTACAGCAGGTTGGAGCAGCCTGTATCTCAGCACAGGAATAAGGTAGGGAAGAATTCAAATGCTCATTTTGACTGCCTCCAGAAGTTAGATCAGATGGCAAATTGGATTTGGTGCTAGGTCTTTCCCTTTTAGTTTTACCCCAACAATGTTTTCATTAGTTTCGCTCACTCTCGAAATCAAGCATTTTACAGCAGGTTGGAGCAGTCTGTATCTCAGCACAGGAATAAGGTAGGGAAGAATTCTAAGGATCATTTTGACTGCCTCCAGAAGTTAGATCAGATGGCAAATTGGATTTGGTGCTAGGTCTTTCCCTTTAGGTTTTACCCCAACAATGTTTTCATTAGTTTCGCTCACTCTCGAAATCAAGCATTTTACAGCAGGTTGGAGCAGCCTGTATCTCAGCAGAGGAATAAGGTAGGGAAGAATTCTAAGGATCATTTTGACTGCCTCCAGAAGTTAGATCAGATGGCAAATTGGATTTGGTGCTAGGTCTTTCCCTTTAGGTTTTACCCCAACAATGTTTTCATTAGTTTCGCTCACTCTCGAAATCAAGCATTTTACAGCAGGTTGGAGCAGCCTGTATCTCAGCACAGGAATAAGGTAGGGAAGAATTCTAAGGATCATTTTGACTGCCTCCAGAAGTTAGATCAGATGGCAAATTGGATTTGGTGCTAGGTCTTTCCCTTTAGGTTTTACCCCAACAATGTTTTCATTAGTTTCGCTCACTCTCGAAATCAAGCATTTTACAGCAGGTTGGAGCAGCCTGTATCTCAGCACAGGAATAAGGTAGGGAAGAATTCTAAGGATCATTTTGACTGCCTCCAGAAGTTAGATCAGATGGCAAATTGGATTTGGTGCTAGGTCTTTCCCTTTAGGTTTTACCCCAACAATGTTTTCATTAGTTTCGCTCACTCTCGAAATCAAGCATTTTACAGCAGGTTGGAGCAGCCTGTATCTCAGCACAGGAATAAGGTAGGGAAGAATTCTAAGGCTCATTTTGACTGCCTCCAGAAGTTAGATCAGATGGCAAATTGGATTTGGTGCTAGGTCTTTCCCTTTAGGTTTTACCCCAACAATGTTTTCATTAGTTTCGCTCACTCTCGAAATCAAGCATTTTACAGCAGGTTGGAGCAGCCTGTATCTCAGCACAGGAATAAGGTAGGGAAGAATTCTAAGGATCATTTTGACTGCCTCCAGAAGTTAGATCAGATGGCAAATTGGATTTGGTGCTAGGTCTTTCCCTTTAGGTTTTACCCCAACAATGTTTTCATTAGTTTCGCTCACTCTCGAAATCAAGCATTTTACAGCAGGTTGGAGCAGCCTGTATCTCAGCACAGGAATAAGGTAGGGAAGAATTCTAAGGATCATTTTGACTGCCTCCAGAAGTTAGATCAGATGGCAAATTGGATTTGGTGCTAGGTCTTTCCCTTTAGGTTTTACCCCAACAATGTTTTCATTAGTTTCGCTCACTCTCGAAATCAAGCATTTTACAGCAGGTTGGAGCAGCCTGTATCTCAGCACAGGAATAAGGTAGGGAAGAATTCTAAGGCTCATTTTGACTGCCTCCAGAAGTTAGATCAGATGGCAAATTGGATTTGGTGCTAGGTCTTTCCCTTTTAGTTTTACCCCAACAATGTTTTCATTAGTTTCGCTCACTCTCGAAATCAAGCATTTTACAGCAGGTTGGAGCAGCCTGTATCTCAGCACAGGAATAAGGTAGGGAAGAATTCTAAGGCTCATTTTGACTGCCTCCAGAAGTTAGATCAGATGGCAAATTGGATTTGGTGCTAGGTCTTTCCCTTTAGGTTTTACCCCAACAATGTTTTCATTAGTTTCGCTCACTCTCGAAATCAAGCATTTTACAGCAGGTTGGAGCAGCCTGTATCTCAGCACAGGAATAAGGTAGGGAAGAATTCTAAGGATCATTTTGACTGCCTCCAGAAGTTAGATCAGATGGCAAATTGGATTTGGTGCTAGGTCTTTCCCTTTAGGTTTTACCCCAACAATGTTTTCATTAGTTTCGCTCACTCTCGAAATCAAGCATTTTTACAGCAGGTTGGAGCAGCCTGTATCTCAGCACAGGAATAAGGTAGGGAAGAATTCTAAGGATCATTTTGACTGCCTCCAGAAGTTAGATCAGATGGCAAATTGGATTTGGTGCTAGGTCTTTCCCTTTAGGTTTTACCCCAACAGTGTTTTCATTAGTTTCGCTCACTCTCGAAATCAAGCATTTTACAGCAGGTTGGAGCAGCCTGTATCTCAGCACAGGAATAAGGTAGGGAAGAATTCTAAGGCTCATTTTGACTGCCTCCAGAAGTTAGATCAGATGGCAAATTGGATTTGGTGCTAGGTCTTTCCCTTTAGGTTTTACCCCAACAATGTTTTCATTAGTTTCGCTCACTCTCGAAATCAAGCATTTTACAGCAGGTTGGAGCAGCCTGTATCTCAGCACAGGAATAAGGTAGGGAAGAATTCTAAGGATCATTTTGACTGCCTCCAGAAGTTAGATCAGATGGCAAATTGGATTTGGTGCTAGGTCTTTCCCTTTAGGTTTTACCCCAACAATGTTTTCATTAGTTTCGCTCACTCTCGAAATCAAGCATTTTACAGCAGGTTGGAGCAGCCTGTATCTCAGCACAGGAATAAGGTAGGGAAGAATTCTAAGGCTCATTTTGACTGCCTCCAGAAGTTAGATCAGATGGCAAATTGGATTTGGTGCTAGGTCTTTCCCTTTAGGTTTTACCCCAACAATGTTTTCATTAGTTTCGCTCACTCTCGAAATCAAGCATTTTACAGCAGGTTGGAGCAGCCTGTATCTCAGCACAGGAATAAGGTAGGGAAGAATTCTAAGGATCATTTTGACTGCCTCCAGAAGTTAGATCAGATGGCAAATTGGATTTGGTGCTAGGTCTTTCCCTTTAGGTTTTACCCCAACAATGTTTTCATTAGTTTCGCTCACTCTCGAAATCAAGCATTTTACAGCAGGTTGGAGCAGCCTGTATCTCAGCAGAGGAATAAGGTAGGGAAGAATTCTAAGGATCATTTTGACTGCCTCCAGAAGTTAGATCAGATGGCAAATTGGATTTGGTGCTAGGTCTTTCCCTTTAGGTTTTACCCCAACAATGTTTTCATTAGTTTCGCTCACTCTCGAAATCAAGCATTTTACAGCAGGTTGGAGCAGCCTGTATCTCAGCAGAGGAATAAGGTAGGGAAGAATTCTAAGGATCATTTTGACTGCCTCCAGAAGTTAGATCAGATGGCAAATTGGATTTGGTGCTAGGTCTTTCCCTTTAGGTTTTACCCCAACAATGTTTTCATTAGTTTCGCTCACTCTCGAAATCAAGCATTTTACAGCAGGTTGGAGCAGCCTGTATCTCAGCACAGGAATAAGGTAGGGAAGAATTCAAATGCTCATTTTGACTGCCTCCAGAAGTTAGATCAGATGGCAAATTGGATTTGGTGCTAGGTCTTTCCCTTTAGGTTTTACCCCAACAATGTTTTCATTAGTTTCGCTCACTCTCGAAATCAAGCATTTTACAGCAGGTTGGAGCAGCCTGTATCTCAGCACAGGAATAAGGTAGGGAAGAATTCTAAGGATCATTTTGACTGCCTCCAGAAGTTAGATCAGATGGCAAATTGGATTTGGTGCTAGGTCTTTCCCTTTAGGTTTTACCCCAACAATGTTTTCATTAGTTTCGCTCACTCTCGAAATCAAGCATTTTACAGCAGGTTGGAGCAGCCTGTATCTCAGCACAGGAATAAGGTAGGGAAGAATTCTAAGGATCATTTTGACTGCCTCCAGAAGTTAGATCAGATGGCAAATTGGATTTGGTGCTAGGTCTTTCCCTTTAGGTTTTACCCCAACAATGTTTTCATTAGTTTCGCTCACTCTCGAAATCAAGCATTTTACAGCAGGTTGGAGCAGCCTGTATCTCAGCACAGGAATAAGGTAGGGAAGAATTCTAAGGATCATTTTGACTGCCTCCAGAAGTTAGATCAGATGGCAAATTGGATTTGGTGCTAGGTCTTTCCCTTTAGGTTTTACCCCAACAATGTTTTCATTAGTTTCGCTCACTCTCGAAATCAAGCATTTTACAGCAGGTTGGAGCAGCCTGTATCTCAGCACAGGAATAAGGTAGGGAAGAATTCTAAGGCTCATTTTGACTGCCTCCAGAAGTTAGATCAGATGGCAAATTGGATTTGGTGCTAGGTCTTTCCCTTTAGGTTTTACCCCAACAATGTTTTCATTAGTTTCGCTCACTCTCGAAATCAAGCATTTTACAGCAGGTTGGAGCAGCCTGTATCTCAGCACAGGAATAAGGTAGGGAAGAATTCTAAGGATCATTTTGACTGCCTCCAGAAGTTAGATCAGATGGCAAATTGGATTTGGTGCTAGGTCTTTCCCTTTAGGTTTTACCCCAACAATGTTTTCATTAGTTTCGCTCACTCTCGAAATCAAGCATTTTACAGCAGGTTGGAGCAGCCTGTATCTCAGCACAGGAATAAGGTAGGGAAGAATTCAAATGCTCATTTTGACTGCCTCCAGAAGTTAGATCAGATGGCAAATTGGATTTGGTGCTAGGTCTTTCCCTTTTAGTTTTACCCCAACAATGTTTTCATTAGTTTCGCTCACTCTCGAAATCAAGCATTTTACAGCAGGTTGGAGCAGTCTGTATCTCAGCACAGGAATAAGGTAGGGAAGAATTCTAAGGATCATTTTGACTGCCTCCAGAAGTTAGATCAGATGGCAAATTGGATTTGGTGCTAGGTCTTTCCCTTTAGGTTTTACCCCAACAATGTTTTCATTAGTTTCGCTCACTCTCGAAATCAAGCATTTTACAGCAGGTTGGAGCAGCCTGTATCTCAGCAGAGGAATAAGGTAGGGAAGAATTCTAAGGATCATTTTGACTGCCTCCAGAAGTTAGATCAGATGGCAAATTGGATTTGGTGCTAGGTCTTTCCCTTTAGGTTTTACCCCAACAATGTTTTCATTAGTTTCGCTCACTCTCGAAATCAAGCATTTTACAGCAGGTTGGAGCAGCCTGTATCTCAGCACAGGAATAAGGTAGGGAAGAATTCTAAGGATCATTTTGACTGCCTCCAGAAGTTAGATCAGATGGCAAATTGGATTTGGTGCTAGGTCTTTCCCTTTAGGTTTTACCCCAACAATGTTTTCATTAGTTTCGCTCACTCTCGAAATCAAGCATTTTACAGCAGGTTGGAGCAGCCTGTATCTCAGCACAGGAATAAGGTAGGGAAGAATTCTAAGGATCATTTTGACTGCCTCCAGAAGTTAGATCAGATGGCAAATTGGATTTGGTGCTAGGTCTTTCCCTTTAGGTTTTACCCCAACAATGTTTTCATTAGTTTCGCTCACTCTCGAAATCAAGCATTTTACAGCAGGTTGGAGCAGCCTGTATCTCAGCACAGGAATAAGGTAGGGAAGAATTCTAAGGCTCATTTTGACTGCCTCCAGAAGTTAGATCAGATGGCAAATTGGATTTGGTGCTAGGTCTTTCCCTTTAGGTTTTACCCCAACAATGTTTTCATTAGTTTCGCTCACTCTCGAAATCAAGCATTTTACAGCAGGTTGGAGCAGCCTGTATCTCAGCACAGGAATAAGGTAGGGAAGAATTCTAAGGATCATTTTGACTGCCTCCAGAAGTTAGATCAGATGGCAAATTGGATTTGGTGCTAGGTCTTTCCCTTTAGGTTTTACCCCAACAATGTTTTCATTAGTTTCGCTCACTCTCGAAATCAAGCATTTTACAGCAGGTTGGAGCAGCCTGTATCTCAGCACAGGAATAAGGTAGGGAAGAATTCTAAGGATCATTTTGACTGCCTCCAGAAGTTAGATCAGATGGCAAATTGGATTTGGTGCTAGGTCTTTCCCTTTAGGTTTTACCCCAACAATGTTTTCATTAGTTTCGCTCACTCTCGAAATCAAGCATTTTACAGCAGGTTGGAGCAGCCTGTATCTCAGCACAGGAATAAGGTAGGGAAGAATTCTAAGGCTCATTTTGACTGCCTCCAGAAGTTAGATCAGATGGCAAATTGGATTTGGTGCTAGGTCTTTCCCTTTTAGTTTTACCCCAACAATGTTTTCATTAGTTTCGCTCACTCTCGAAATCAAGCATTTTACAGCAGGTTGGAGCAGCCTGTATCTCAGCACAGGAATAAGGTAGGGAAGAATTCTAAGGCTCATTTTGACTGCCTCCAGAAGTTAGATCAGATGGCAAATTGGATTTGGTGCTAGGTCTTTCCCTTTAGGTTTTACCCCAACAATGTTTTCATTAGTTTCGCTCACTCTCGAAATCAAGCATTTTACAGCAGGTTGGAGCAGCCTGTATCTCA
Organism: Melanerpes formicivorus; assembly: GCF_026170545.1. NCBI lineage: Eukaryota > Metazoa > Chordata > Aves > Piciformes > Picidae > Melanerpes > Melanerpes formicivorus. The sequence continues at coordinate 17,542 of NW_027144768.1, read as the reverse complement.
GCACAGGAATAAGGTAGGGAAGAATTCTAAGGATCATTTTGACTGCCTCCAGAAGTTAGATCAGATGGCAAATTGGATTTGGTGCTAGGTCTTTCCCTTTAGGTTTTACCCCAACAATGTTTTCATTAGTTTCGCTCACTCTCGAAATCAAGCATTTTACAGCAGGTTGGAGCAGCCTGTATCTCAGCACAGGAATAAGGTAGGGAAGAATTCTAAGGATCATTTTGACTGCCTCCAGAAGTTAGATCAGATGGCAAATTGGATTTGGTGCTAGGTCTTTCCCTTTAGGTTTTACCCCAACAGTGTTTTCATTAGTTTCGCTCACTCTCGAAATCAAGCATTTTACAGCAGGTTGGAGCAGCCTGTATCTCAGCACAGGAATAAGGTAGGGAAGAATTCTAAGGCTCATTTTGACTGCCTCCAGAAGTTAGATCAGATGGCAAATTGGATTTGGTGCTAGGTCTTTCCCTTTAGGTTTTACCCCAACAATGTTTTCATTAGTTTCGCTCACTCTCGAAATCAAGCATTTTACAGCAGGTTGGAGCAGCCTGTATCTCAGCACAGGAATAAGGTAGGGAAGAATTCTAAGGATCATTTTGACTGCCTCCAGAAGTTAGATCAGATGGCAAATTGGATTTGGTGCTAGGTCTTTCCCTTTAGGTTTTACCCCAACAATGTTTTCATTAGTTTCGCTCACTCTCGAAATCAAGCATTTTACAGCAGGTTGGAGCAGCCTGTATCTCAGCACAGGAATAAGGTAGGGAAGAATTCTAAGGCTCATTTTGACTGCCTCCAGAAGTTAGATCAGATGGCAAATTGGATTTGGTGCTAGGTCTTTCCCTTTAGGTTTTACCCCAACAATGTTTTCATTAGTTTCGCTCACTCTCGAAATCAAGCATTTTACAGCAGGTTGGAGCAGCCTGTATCTCAGCACAGGAATAAGGTAGGGAAGAATTCTAAGGCTCATTTTGACTGCCTCCAGAAGTTAGATCAGATGGCAAATTGGATTTGGTGCTAGGTCTTTCCCTTTAGGTTTTACCCCAACAATGTTTTCATTAGTTTCGCTCACTCTCGAAATCAAGCATTTTACAGCAGGTTGGAGCAGCCTGTATCTCAGCACAGGAATAAGGTAGGGAAGAATTCTAAGGCTCATTTTGACTGCCTCCAGAAGTTAGATCAGATGGCAAATTGGATTTGGTGCTAGGTCTTTCCCTTTAGGTTTTACCCCAACAATGTTTTCATTAGTTTCGCTCACTCTCGAAATCAAGCATTTTACAGCAGGTTGGAGCAGAATGTATCTCAGCACAGGAATAAGGTAGGGAAGAATTCTAAGGCTCATTTTGACTGCCTCCAGAAGTTAGATCAGATGGCAAATTGGATTTGGTGCTAGGTCTTTCCCTTTAGGTTTTACCCCAACAATGTTTTCATTAGTTTCGCTCACTCTCGAAATCAAGCATTTTACAGCAGGTTGGAGCAGCCTGTATCTCAGCACAGGAATAAGGTAGGGAAGAATTCTAAGGCTCATTTTGACTGCCTCCAGAAGTTAGATCAGATGGCAAATTGGATTTGGTGCTAGGTCTTTCCCTTTAGGTTTTACCCCAACAATGTTTTCATTAGTTTCGCTCACTCTCGAAATCAAGCATTTTACAGCAGGTTGGAGCAGCCTGTATCTCAGCACAGGAATAAGGTAGGGAAGAATTCTAAGGATCATTTTGACTGCCTCCAGAAGTTAGATCAGATGGCAAATTGGATTTGGTGCTAGGTCTTTCCCTTTAGGTTTTACCCCAACAATGTTTTCATTAGTTTCGCTCACTCTCGAAATCAAGCATTTTACAGCAGGTTGGAGCAGCCTGTATCTCAGCACAGGAATAAGGTAGGGAAGAATTCTAAGGCTCATTTTGACTGCCTCCAGAAGTTAGATCAGATGGCAAATTGGATTTGGTGCTAGGTCTTTCCCTTTAGGTTTTACCCCAACAATGTTTTCATTAGTTTCGCTCACTCTCGAAATCAAGCATTTTACAGCAGGTTGGAGCAGCCTGTATCTCAGCACAGGAATAAGGTAGGGAAGAATTCTAAGGATCATTTTGACTGCCTCCAGAAGTTAGATCAGATGGCAAATTGGATTTGGTGCTAGGTCTTTCCCTTTAGGTTTTACCCCAACAATGTTTTCATTAGTTTCGCTCACTCTCGAAATCAAGCATTTTACAGCAGGTTGGAGCAGCCTGTATCTCAGCACAGGAATAAGGTAGGGAAGAATTCTAAGGATCATTTTGACTGCCTCCAGAAGTTAGATCAGATGGCAAATTGGATTTGGTGCTAGGTCTTTCCCTTTAGGTTTTACCCCAACAATGTTTTCATTAGTTTCGCTCACTCTCGAAATCAAGCATTTTACAGCAGGTTGGAGCAGCCTGTATCTCAGCACAGGAATAAGGTAGGGAAGAATTCTAAGGCTCATTTTGACTGCCTCCAGAAGTTAGATCAGATGGCAAATTGGATTTGGTGCTAGGTCTTTCCCTTTTAGTTTTACCCCAACAATGTTTTCATTAGTTTCGCTCACTCTCGAAATCAAGCATTTTACAGCAGGTTGGAGCAGCCTGTATCTCAGCACAGGAATAAGGTAGGGAAGAATTCTAAGGCTCATTTTGACTGCCTCCAGAAGTTAGATCAGATGGCAAATTGGATTTGGTGCTAGGTCTTTCCCTTTAGGTTTTACCCCAACAATGTTTTCATTAGTTTCGCTCACTCTCGAAATCAAGCATTTTACAGCAGGTTGGAGCAGCCTGTATCTCAGCACAGGAATAAGGTAGGGAAGAATTCTAAGGATCATTTTGACTGCCTCCAGAAGTTAGATCAGATGGCAAATTGGATTTGGTGCTAGGTCTTTCCCTTTAGGTTTTACCCCAACAATGTTTTCATTAGTTTCGCTCACTCTCGAAATCAAGCATTTTACAGCAGGTTGGAGCAGCCTGTATCTCAGCACAGGAATAAGGTAGGGAAGAATTCTAAGGATCATTTTGACTGCCTCCAGAAGTTAGATCAGATGGCAAATTGGATTTGGTGCTAGGTCTTTCCCTTTAGGTTTTACCCCAACAGTGTTTTCATTAGTTTCGCTCACTCTCGAAATCAAGCATTTTACAGCAGGTTGGAGCAGCCTGTATCTCAGCACAGGAATAAGGTAGGGAAGAATTCTAAGGCTCATTTTGACTGCCTCCAGAAGTTAGATCAGATGGCAAATTGGATTTGGTGCTAGGTCTTTCCCTTTAGGTTTTACCCCAACAATGTTTTCATTAGTTTCGCTCACTCTCGAAATCAAGCATTTTACAGCAGGTTGGAGCAGCCTGTATCTCAGCACAGGAATAAGGTAGGGAAGAATTCTAAGGCTCATTTTGACTGCCTCCAGAAGTTAGATCAGATGGCAAATTGGATTTGGTGCTAGGTCTTTCCCTTTAGGTTTTACCCCAACAATGTTTTCATTAGTTTCGCTCACTCTCGAAATCAAGCATTTTACAGCAGGTTGGAGCAGCCTGTATCTCAGCACAGGAATAAGGTAGGGAAGAATTCTAAGGCTCATTTTGACTGCCTCCAGAAGTTAGATCAGATGGCAAATTGGATTTGGTGCTAGGTCTTTCCCTTTAGGTTTTACCCCAACAATGTTTTCATTAGTTTCGCTCACTCTCGAAATCAAGCATTTTACAGCAGGTTGGAGCAGCCTGTATCTCAGCACAGGAATAAGGTAGGGAAGAATTCTAAGGCTCATTTTGACTGCCTCCAGAAGTTAGATCAGATGGCAAATTGGATTTGGTGCTAGGTCTTTCCCTTTAGGTTTTACCCCAACAATGTTTTCATTAGTTTCGCTCACTCTCGAAATCAAGCATTTTACAGCAGGTTGGAGCAGCCTGTATCTCAGCACAGGAATAAGGTAGGGAAGAATTCTAAGGCTCATTTTGACTGCCTCCAGAAGTTAGATCAGATGGCAAATTGGATTTGGTGCTAGGTCTTTCCCTTTAGGTTTTACCCCAACAATGTTTTCATTAGTTTCGCTCACTCTCGAAATCAAGCATTTTACAGCAGGTTGGAGCAGAATGTATCTCAGCACAGGAATAAGGTAGGGAAGAATTCTAAGGATCATTTTGACTGCCTCCAGAAGTTAGATCAGATGGCAAATTGGATTTGGTGCTAGGTCTTTCCCTTTAGGTTTTACCCCAACAATGTTTTCATTAGTTTCGCTCACTCTCGAAATCAAGCATTTTACAGCAGGTTGGAGCAGCCTGTATCTCAGCACAGGAATAAGGTAGGGAAGAATTCTAAGGCTCATTTTGACTGCCTCCAGAAGTTAGATCAGATGGCAAATTGGATTTGGTGCTAGGTCTTTCCCTTTAGGTTTTACCCCAACAATGTTTTCATTAGTTTCGCTCACTCTCGAAATCAAGCATTTTACAGCAGGTTGGAGCAGCCTGTATCTCAGCACAGGAATAAGGTAGGGAAGAATTCTAAGGCTCATTTTGACTGCCTCCAGAAGTTAGATCAGATGGCAAATTGGATTTGGTGCTAGGTCTTTCCCTTTAGGTTTTACCCCAACAATGTTTTCATTAGTTTCGCTCACTCTCGAAATCAAGCATTTTACAGCAGGTTGGAGCAGCCTGTATCTCAGCACAGGAATAAGGTAGGGAAGAATTCTAAGGCTCATTTTGACTGCCTCCAGAAGTTAGATCAGATGGCAAATTGGATTTGGTGCTAGGTCTTTCCCTTTAGGTTTTACCCCAACAATGTTTTCATTAGTTTCGCTCACTCTCGAAATCAAGCATTTTACAGCAGGTTGGAGCAGCCTGTATCTCAGCACAGGAATAAGGTAGGGAAGAATTCAAATGCTCATTTTGACTGCCTCCAGAAGTTAGATCAGATGGCAAATTGGATTTGGTGCTAGGTCTTTCCCTTTAGGTTTTACCCCAACAATGTTTTCATTAGTTTCGCTCACTCTCGAAATCAAGCATTTTACAGCAGGTTGGAGCAGTCTGTATCTCAGCACAGGAATAAGGTAGGGAAGAATTCTAAGGATCATTTTGACTGCCTCCAGAAGTTAGATCAGATGGCAAATTGGATTTGGTGCTAGGTCTTTCCCTTTAGGTTTTACCCCAACAATGTTTTCATTAGTTTCGCTCACTCTCGAAATCAAGCATTTTACAGCAGGTTGGAGCAGCCTGTATCTCAGCACAGGAATAAGGTAGGGAAGAATTCTAAGGATCATTTTGACTGCCTCCAGAAGTTAGATCAGATGGCAAATTGGATTTGGTGCTAGGTCTTTCCCTTTAGGTTTTACCCCAACAATGTTTTCATTAGTTTCGCTCACTCTCGAAATCAAGCATTTTACAGCAGGTTGGAGCAGCCTGTATCTCAGCACAGGAATAAGGTAGGGAAGAATTCTAAGGCTCATTTTGACTGCCTCCAGAAGTTAGATCAGATGGCAAATTGGATTTGGTGCTAGGTCTTTCCCTTTAGGTTTTACCCCAACAATGTTTTCATTAGTTTCGCTCACTCTCGAAATCAAGCATTTTACAGCAGGTTGGAGCAGCCTGTATCTCAGCACAGGAATAAGGTAGGGAAGAATTCTAAGGATCATTTTGGCTGCCTCCAGAAGTTAGATCAGATGGCAAATTGGATTTGGTGCTAGGTCTTTCCCTTTAGGTTTTACCCCAACAATGTTTTCATTAGTTTCGCTCACTCTCGAAATCAAGCATTTTACAGCAGGTTGGAGCAGCCTGTATCTCAGCACAGGAATAAGGTAGGGAAGAATTCTAAGGCTCATTTTGACTGCCTCCAGAAGTTAGATCAGATGGCAAATTGGATTTGGTGCTAGGTCTTTCCCTTTAGGTTTTACCCCAACAATGTTTTCATTAGTTTCGCTCACTCTCGAAATCAAGCATTTTACAGCAGGTTGGAGCAGCCTGTATCTCAGCACAGGAATAAGGTAGGGAAGAATTCTAAGGCTCATTTTGACTGCCTCCAGAAGTTAGATCAGATGGCAAATTGGATTTGGTGCTAGGTCTTTCCCTTTAGGTTTTACCCCAACAATGTTTTCATTAGTTTCGCTCACTCTCGAAATCAAGCATTTTACAGCAGGTTGGAGCAGCCTGTATCTCAGCACAGGAATAAGGTAGGGAAGAATTCTAAGGATCATTTTGACTGCCTCCAGAAGTTAGATCAGATGGCAAATTGGATTTGGTGCTAGGTCTTTCCCTTTAGGTTTTACCCCAACAATGTTTTCATTAGTTTCGCTCACTCTCGAAATCAAGCATTTTACAGCAGGTTGGAGCAGCCTGTATCTCAGCACAGGAATAAGGTAGGGAAGAATTCTAAGGATCATTTTGACTGCCTCCAGAAGTTAGATCAGATGGCAAATTGGATTTGGTGCTAGGTCTTTCCCTTTAGGTTTTACCCCAACAATGTTTTCATTAGTTTCGCTCACTCTCGAAATCAAGCATTTTACAGCAGGTTGGAGCAGCCTGTATCTCAGCACAGGAATAAGGTAGGGAAGAATTCTAAGGATCATTTTGACTGCCTCCAGAAGTTAGATCAGATGGCAAATTGGATTTGGTGCTAGGTCTTTCCCTTTAGGTTTTACCCCAACAATGTTTTCATTAGTTTCGCTCACTCTCGAAATCAAGCATTTTACAGCAGGTTGGAGCAGCCTGTATCTCAGCACAGGAATAAGGTAGGGAAGAATTCTAAGGCTCATTTTGACTGCCTCCAGAAGTTAGATCAGATGGCAAATTGGATTTGGTGCTAGGTCTTTCCCTTTAGGTTTTACCCCAACAATGTTTTCATTAGTTTCGCTCACTCTCGAAATCAAGCATTTTACAGCAGGTTGGAGCAGCCTGTATCTCAGCACAGGAATAAGGTAGGGAAGAATTCTAAGGATCATTTTGACTGCCTCCAGAAGTTAGATCAGATGGCAAATTGGATTTGGTGCTAGGTCTTTCCCTTTAGGTTTTACCCCAACAATGTTTTCATTAGTTTCGCTCACTCTCGAAATCAAGCATTTTACAGCAGGTTGGAGCAGCCTGTATCTCAGCACAGGAATAAGGTAGGGAAGAATTCTAAGGCTCATTTTGACTGCCTCCAGAAGTTAGATCAGATGGCAAATTGGATTTGGTGCTAGGTCTTTCCCTTTAGGTTTTACCCCAACAATGTTTTCATTAGTTTCGCTCACTCTCGAAATCAAGCATTTTACAGCAGGTTGGAGCAGCCTGTATCTCAGCACAGGAATAAGGTAGGGAAGAATTCTAAGGATCATTTTGACTGCCTCCAGAAGTTAGATCAGATGGCAAATTGGATTTGGTGCTAGGTCTTTCCCTTTAGGTTTTACCCCAACAATGTTTTCATTAGTTTCACTCACTCTCGAAATCAAGCATTTTACAGCAGGTTGGAGCAGCCTGTATCTCAGCACAGGAATAAGGTAGGGAAGAATTCAAATGCTCATTTTGACTGCCTCCAGAAGTTAGATCAGATGGCAAATTGGATTTGGTGCTAGGTCTTTCCCTTTAGGTTTTACCCCAACAATGTTTTCATTAGTTTCGCTCACTCTCGAAATCAAGCATTTTACAGCAGGTTGGAGCAGCCTGTATCTCAGCACAGGAATAAGGTAGGGAAGAATTCTAAGGATCATTTTGACTGCCTCCAGAAGTTAGATCAGATGGCAAATTGGATTTGGTGCTAGGTCTTTCCCTTTAGGTTTTACCCCAACAATGTTTTCATTAGTTTCGCTCACTCTCGAAATCAAGCATTTTACAGCAGGTTGGAGCAGCCTGTATCTCAGCACAGGAATAAGGTAGGGAAGAATTCTAAGGATCATTTTGACTGCCTCCAGAAGTTAGATCAGATGGCAAATTGGATTTGGTGCTAGGTCTTTCCCTTTAGGTTTTACCCCAACAATGTTTTCATTAGTTTCGCTCACTCTCGAAATCAAGCATTTTACAGCAGGTTGGAGCAGCCTGTATCTCAGCACAGGAATAAGGTAGGGAAGAATTCTAAGGATCATTTTGACTGCCTCCAGAAGTTAGATCAGATGGCAAATTGGATTTGGTGCTAGGTCTTTCCCTTTAGGTTTTACCCCAACAATGTTTTCATTAGTTTCGCTCACTCTCGAAATCAAGCATTTTACAGCAGGTTGGAGCAGCCTGTATCTCAGCACAGGAATAAGGTAGGGAAGAATTCTAAGGCTCATTTTGACTGCCTCCAGAAGTTAGATCAGATGGTAAATTGGATTTGGTGCTAGGTCTTTCCCTTTAGGTTTTACCCCAACAATGTTTTCATTAGTTTCGCTCACTCTCGAAATCAAGCATTTTACAGCAGGTTGGAGCAGCCTGTATCTCAGCACAGGAATAAGGTAGGGAAGAATTCTAAGGCTCATTTTGACTGCCTCCAGAAGTTAGATCAGATGGCAAATTGGATTTGGTGCTAGGTCTTTCCCTTTAGGTTTTACCCCAACAATGTTTTCATTAGTTTCGCTCACTCTCGAAATCAAGCATTTTACAGCAGGTTGGAGCAGCCTGTATCTCAGCACAGGAATAAGGTAGGGAAGAATTCTAAGGCTCATTTTGACTGCCTCCAGAAGTTAGATCAGATGGCAAATTGGATTTGGTGCTAGGTCTTTCCCTTTAGGTTTTACCCCAACAATGTTTTCATTAGTTTCGCTCACTCTCGAAATCAAGCATTTTACAGCAGGTTGGAGCAGCCTGTATCTCAGCACAGGAATAAGGTAGGAAAGAATTCTAAGGCTCATTTTGACTGCCTCCAGAAGTTAGATCAGATGGCAAATTGGATTTGGTGCTAGGTCTTTCCCTTTAGGTTTTACCCCAACAATGTTTTCATTAGTTTCGCTCACTCTCGAAATCAAGCATTTTACAGCAGGTTGGAGCAGCCTGTATCTCAGCACAGGAATAAGGTAGGGAAGAATTCTAAGGCTCATTTTGACTGCCTCCAGAAGTTAGATCAGATGGCAAATTGGATTTGGTGCTAGGTCTTTCCCTTTAGGTTTTACCCCAACAATGTTTTCATTAGTTTCGCTCACTCTCGAAATCAAGCATTTTACAGCAGGTTGGAGCAGCCTGTATCTCAGCACAGGAATAAGGTAGGGAAGAATTCTAAGGATCATTTTGACTGCCTCCAGAAGTTAGATCAGATGGCAAATTGGATTTGGTGCTAGGTCTTTCCCTTTAGGTTTTACCCCAACAATGTTTTCATTAGTTTCGCTCACTCTCGAAATCAAGCATTTTACAGCAGGTTGGAGCAGCCTGTATCTCAGCACAGGAATAAGGTAGGGAAGAATTCTAAGGCTCATTTTGACTGCCTCCAGAAGTTAGATCAGATGGCAAATTGGATTTGGTGCTAGGTCTTTCCCTTTAGGTTTTACCCCAACAATGTTTTCATTAGTTTCGCTCACTCTCGAAATCAAGCATTTTACAGCAGGTTGGAGCAGCCTGTATCTCAGCACAGGAATAAGGTAGGGAAGAATTCTAAGGCTCATTTTGACTGCCTCCAGAAGTTAGATCAGATGGCAAATTGGATTTGGTGCTAGGTCTTTCCCTTTAGGTTTTACCCCAACAATGTTTTCATTAGTTTCGCTCACTCTCGAAATCAAGCATTTTACAGCAGGTTGGAGCAGCCTGTATCTCAGCACAGGAATAAGGTAGGGAAGAATTCTAAGGCTCATTTTGACTGCCTCCAGAAGTTAGATCAGATGGCAAATTGGATTTGGTGCTAGGTCTTTCCCTTTAGGTTTTACCCCAACAATGTTTTCATTAGTTTCGCTCACTCTCGAAATCAAGCATTTTACAGCAGTTTGGAGCAGCCTGTATCTCAGCACAGGAATAAGGTAGGGAAGAATTCTAAGGCTCATTTTGACTGCCTCCAGAAGTTAGATCAGATGGCAAATTGGATTTGGTGCTAGGTCTTTCCCTTTAGGTTTTACCCCAACAATGTTTTCATTAGTTTCGCTCACTCTCGAAATCAAGCATTTTACAGCAGGTTGGAGCAGCCTGTATCTCAGCACAGGAATAAGGTAGGGAAGAATTCTAAGGATCATTTTGACTGCCTCCAGAAGTTAGATCAGATGGCAAATTGGATTTGGTGCTAGGTCTTTCCCTTTAGGTTTTACCCCAACAATGTTTTCATTAGTTTCGCTCACTCTCGAAATCAAGCATTTTACAGCAGGTTGGAGCAGCCTGTATCTCAGCACAGGAATAAGGTAGGGAAGAATTCTAAGGATCATTTTGACTGCCTCCAGAAGTTAGATCAGATGGCAAATTGGATTTGGTGCTAGGTCTTTCCCTTTAGGTTTTACCCCAACAATGTTTTCATTAGTTTCGCTCACTCTCGAAATCAAGCATTTTACAGCAGGTTGGAGCAGCCTGTATCTCAGCACAGGAATAAGGTAGGGAAGAATTTTAAGGCTCATTTTGACTGCCTCCAGAAGTTAGATCAGATGGCAAATTGGATTTGGTGCTAGGTCTTTCCCTTTAGGTTTTACCCCAACAATGTTTTCATTAGTTTCGCTCACTCTCGAAATCAAGCATTTTACAGCAGGTTGGAGCAGCCTGTATCTCAGCACAGGAATAAGGTAGGGAAGAATTCTAAGGCTCATTTTGACTGCCTCCAGAAGTTAGATCAGATGGCAAATTGGATTTGGTGCTAGGTCTTTCCCTTTAGGTTTTACCCCAACAATGTTTTCATTAGTTTCGCTCACTCTCGAAATCAAGCATTTTACAGCAGGTTGGAGCAGCCTGTATCTCAGCACAGGAATAAGGTAGGGAAGAATTCTAAGGCTCATTTTGACTGCCTCCAGAAGTTAGATCAGATGGCAAATTGGATTTGGTGCTAGGTCTTTCCCTTTAGGTTTTACCCCAACAATGTTTTCATTAGTTTCGCTCACTCTCGAAATCAAGCATTTTACAGCAGGTTGGAGCAGCCTGTATCTCAGCACAGGAATAAGGTAGGGAAGAATTCTAAGGCTCATTTTGACTGCCTCCAGAAGTTAGATCAGATGGCAAATTGGATTTGGTGCTAGGTCTTTCCCTTTAGGTTTTACCCCAACAATGTTTTCATTAGTTTCGCTCACTCTCGAAATCAAGCATTTTACAGCAGGTTGGAGCAGCCTGTATCTCAGCACAGGAATAAGGTAGAGAAGAATTCTAAGGCTCATTTTGACTGCCTCCAGAAGTTAGATCAGATGGCAAATTGGATTTGGTGCTAGGTCTTTCCCTTTAGGTTTTACCCCAACAATGTTTTCATTAGTTTCGCTCACTCTCGAAATCAAGCATTTTACAGCAGGTTGGAGCAGCCTGTATCTCAGCACAGGAATAAGGTAGGGAAGAATTCTAAGGATCATTTTGACTGCCTCCAGAAGTTAGATCAGATGGCAAATTGGATTTGGTGCTAGGTCTTTCCCTTTAGGTTTTACCCCAACAATGTTTTCATTAGTTTCGCTCACTCTCGAAATCAAGCATTTTACAGCAGGTTGGAGCAGCCTGTATCTCAGCACAGGAATAAGGTAGGGAAGAATTCTAAGGATCATTTTGACTGCCTCCAGAAGTTAGATCAGATGGCAAATTGGATTTGGTGCTAGGTCTTTCCCTTTAGGTTTTACCCCAACAATGTTTTCATTAGTTTCGCTCACTCTCGAAATCAAGCATTTTACAGCAGGTTGGAGCAGCCTGTATCTCAGCACAGGAATAAGGTAGGGAAGAATTTTAAGGCTCATTTTGACTACCTCCAGAAGTTAGATCAGATGGCAAATTGGATTTGGTGCTAGGTCTTTCCCTTTAGGTTTTACCCCAACAATGTTTTCATTAGTTTCGCTCACTCTCGAAATCAAGCATTTTACAGCAGGTTGGAGCAGCCTGTATCTCAGCACAGGAATAAGGTAGGGAAGAATTCTAAGGCTCATTTTGACTGCCTCCAGAAGTTAGATCAGATGGCAAATTGGATTTGGTGCTAGGTCTTTCCCTTTAGGTTTTACCCCAACAATGTTTTCATTAGTTTCGCTCACTCTCGAAATCAAGCATTTTACAGCAGGTTGGAGCAGCCTGTATCTCAGCACAGGAATAACGTAGGGAAGAATTCTAAGGCTCATTTTGACTGCCTCCAGGAGTTAGATCAGATGGCAAATTGGATTTGGTGCTAGGTCTTTCCCTTTAGGTTTTACCCCAACAATGTTTTCATTAGTTTCGCTCACTCTCGAAATCAAGCATTTTACAGCAGGTTGGAGCAGCCTGTATCTCAGCACAGGAATAAGGTAGGGAAGAATTCTAAGGCTCATTTTGACTGCCTCCAGAAGTTAGATCAGATGGCAAATTGGATTTGGTGCTAGGTCTTTCCCTTTAGGTTTTACCCCAACAATGTTTTCATTAGTTTCGCTCACTCTCGAAATCAAGCATTTTACAGCAGGTTGGAGCAGCCTGTATCTCAGCACAGGAATAAGGTAGGGAAGAATTCAAATGCTCATTTTGACTGCCTCCAGAAGTTAGATCAGATGGCAAATTGGATTTGGTGCTAGGTCTTTCCCTTTAGGTTTTACCCCAACAATGTTTTCATTAGTTTCGCTCACTCTCGAAATCAAGCATTTTACAGCAGGTTGGAGCAGCCTGTATCTCAGCACAGGAATAAGGTAGGGAAGAATTCTAAGGCTCATTTTGACTGCCTCCAGAAGTTAGATCAGATGGCAAATTGGATTTGGTGCTAGGTCTTTCCCTTTAGGTTTTACCCCAACAATGTTTTCATTAGTTTCGCTCACTCTCGAAATCAAGCATTTTACAGCATCAAGCATTTTACAGCAGGTTGGAGCAGCCTGTATCTCAGCACAGGAATAAGGTAGGGAAGAATTCTAAGGCTCATTTTGACTGCCCTCCAGAAGTTAGATCAGATGGCAAATTGGATTTGGTGCTAGGTCTTTCCCTTTAGGTTTTACCCCCAACAATGTTTTCATTAGTTTCGCTCACTCTCGAAATCAAGCATTTTACAGCAGGTTGGAGCAGCCTGTATCTCAGCACAGGAATAAGGTAGGGAAGAATTCTAAGGCTCATTTTGACTGCCTCCAGAATTTAGATCAGATGGCAAATTGGATTTGGTGCTAGGTCTTTCCCTTTAGGTTTTTACCCCAACAATGTTTTCATTAGTTTCGCTCACTCTCGAAATCAAGCATTTTACAGCAGGTTGGAGCAGCCTGTATCTCAGCACAGGAATAAGGTAGGGAAGAATTCTAAGGCTCATTTTGACTGCCTCCAGAAGTTAGATCAGATGGCAAATTGGATTTGGTGCTAGGTCTTTCCCTTTAGGTTTTACCCCAACAATGTTTTCATTAGTTTCGCTCACTCTCGAAATCAAGCATTTTACAGCAGGTTGGAGCAGCCTGTATCTCAGCACAGGAATAAGGTAGGGAAGAATTCTAAGGCTCATTTTGACTGCCTCCAGAAGTTAGATCAGATGGCAAATTGGGATTTGGTGCTAGGTCTTTCCCTTTAGGTTTTACCCCAACAATGTTTTCATTAGTTTCGCTCACTCTCGAAATCAAGCATTTTACAGCAGGTTGGAGCAGCCTGTATCTCAGCACAGGAATAAGGTAGGGAAGAATTCTAAGGCTCATTTTTGACTGCCTCCAGAAGTTAGATCAGATGGCAAATTGGATTTGGTGCTAGGTCTTTCCCTTTAGGTTTTACCCCAACAATGTTTTCATTAGTTTCGCTCACTCTCGAAATCAAGCATTTTACAGCAGGTTGGAGCAGCCTGTATCTCAGCACAGGAATAAGGTAGGGAAGAATTCTAAGGCTCATTTTGACTGCCTCCAGAAGTTAGATCAGATGGCAAAATTGGATTTGGTGCTAGGTCTTTCCCTTTAGGTTTTACCCCAACAATGTTTTCATTAGTTTCGCTCACTCTCGAAATCAAGCATTTTACAGCAGGTTGGAGCAGCCTGTATCTCAGCACAGGAATAAGGTAGGGAAGAATTCTAAGGCTCATTTTGACTGCCTCCAGAAGTTAGATCAGATGGCAAATTGGATTTGGTGCTAGGTCTTTCCCTTTAGGTTTTACCCCCAACAATGTTTTCATTAGTTTCGCTCACTCTCGAAATCAAGCATTTTACAGCAGGTTGGAGCAGCCTGTATCTCAGCACAGGAATAAGGTAGGGAAGAATTCTAAGGATCATTTTGACTGCCTCCAGAAGTTAGATCAGATGGCAAATTGGATTTGGTGCTAGGTCTTTCCCTTTAGGTTTTACCCCAACAATGTTTTCATTAGTTTCGCTCACTCTCGAAATCAAGCATTTTACAGCAGGTTGGAGCAGCCTGTATCTCAGCACAGGAATAAGGTAGGGAAGAATTCTAAGGATCATTTTGACTGCCTCCAGAAGTTAGATCAGATGGCAAATTGGATTTGGTGCTAGGTCTTTCCCTTTAGGTTTTACCCCAACAATGTTTTCATTAGTTTCGCTCACTCTCGAAATCAAGCATTTTACAGCAGGTTGGAGCAGCCTGTATCTCAGCACAGGAATAAGGTAGGGAAGAATTCTAAGGATCATTTTGACTGCCTCCAGAAGTTAGATCAGATGGCAAATTGGATTTGGTGCTAGGTCTTTCCCTTTAGGTTTTACCCCAACAATGTTTTCATTAGTTTCGCTCACTCTCGAAATCAAGCATTTTACAGCAGGTTGGAGCAGCCTGTATCTCAGCACAGGAATAAGGTAGGGAAGAATTTTAAGGCTCATTTTGACTGCCTCCAGAAGTTAGATCAGATGGCAAATTGGATTTGGTGCTAGGTCTTTCCCTTTAGGTTTTACCCCAACAATGTTTTCATTAGTTTCGCTCACTCTCGAAATCAAGCATTTTACAGCAGGTTGGAGCAGCCTGTATCTCAGCACAGGAATAAGGTAGGGAAGAATTCTAAGGCTCATTTTGACTGCCTCCAGAAGTTAGATCAGATGGCAAATTGGATTTGGTGCTAGGTCTTTCCCTTTAGGTTTTACCCCAACAATGTTTTCATTAGTTTCGCTCACTCTCGAAATCAAGCATTTTACAGCAGGTTGGAGCAGCCTGTATCTCAGCACAGGAATAAGGTAGGGAAGAATTCTAAGGCTCATTTTGACTGCCTCCAGAAGTTAGATCAGATGGCAAATTGGATTTGGTGCTAGGTCTTTCCCTTTAGGTTTTACCCCAACAATGTTTTCATTAGTTTCGCTCACTCTCGAAATCAAGCATTTTACAGCAGGTTGGAGCAGCCTGTATCTCAGCACAGGAATAAGGTAGGGAAGAATTCTAAGGCTCATTTTGACTGCCTCCAGAAGTTAGATCAGATGGCAAATTGGATTTGGTGCTAGGTCTTTCCCTTTAGGTTTTACCCCAACAATGTTTTCATTAGTTTCGCTCACTCTCGAAATCAAGCATTTTACAGCAGGTTGGAGCAGCCTGTATCTCAGCACAGGAATAAGGTAGGGAAGAATTCTAAGGCTCATTTTGACTGCCTCCAGAAGTTAGATCAGATGGCAAATTGGATTTGGTGCTAGGTCTTTCCCTTTAGGTTTTACCCCAACAATGTTTTCATTAGTTTCGCTCACTCTCGAAATCAAGCATTTTACAGCAGGTTGGAGCAGCCTGTATCTCAGCACAGGAATAAGGTAGGGAAGAATTCTAAGGCTCATTTTGACTGCCTCCAGAAGTTAGATCAGATGGCAAATTGGATTTGGTGCTAGGTCTTTCCCTTTAGGTTTTACCCCAACAATGTTTTCATTAGTTTCGCTCACTCTCGAAATCAAGCATTTTACAGCAGGTTGGAGCAGCCTGTATCTCAGCACAGGAATAAGGTAGGGAAGAATTCTAAGGCTCATTTTGACTGCCTCCAGAAGTTAGATCAGATGGCAAATTGGATTTGGTGCTAGGTCTTTCCCTTTAGGTTTTACCCCAACAATGTTTTCATTAGTTTCGCTCACTCTCGAAATCAAGCATTTTACAGCAGGTTGGAGCAGCCTGTATCTCAGCACAGGAATAAGGTAGGGAAGAATTCTAAGGCTCATTTTGACTGCCTCCAGAAGTTAGATCAGATGGCAAATTGGATTTGGTGCTAGGTCTTTCCCTTTAGGTTTTACCCCAACAATGTTTTCATTAGTTTCGCTCACTCTCGAAATCAAGCATTTTACAGCAGGTTGGAGCAGCCTGTATCTCAGCACAGGAATAAGGTAGGGAAGAATTCTAAGGCTCATTTTGACTGCCTCCAGAAGTTAGATCAGATGGCAAATTGGATTTGGTGCTAGGTCTTTCCCTTTAGGTTTTACCCCAACAATGTTTTCATTAGTTTCGCTCACTCTCGAAATCAAGCATTTTACAGCAGGTTGGAGCAGCCTGTATCTCAGCACAGGAATAAGGTAGGGAAGAATTCTAAGGCTCATTTTGACTGCCTCCAGAAGTTAGATCAGATGGCAAATTGGATTTGGTGCTAGGTCTTTCCCTTTAGGTTTTACCCCAACAATGTTTTCATTAGTTTCGCTCACTCTCGAAATCAAGCATTTTACAGCAGGTTGGAGCAGCCTGTATCTCAGCACAGGAATAAGGTAGGGAAGAATTCTAAGGATCATTTTGACTGCCTCCAGAAGTTAGATCAGATGGCAAATTGGATTTGGTGCTAGGTCTTTCCCTTTAGGTTTTACCCCAACAATGTTTTCATTAGTTTCGCTCACTCTCGAAATCAAGCATTTTACAGCAGGTTGGAGCAGCCTGTATCTCAGCACAGGAATAAGGTAGGGAAGAATTCTAAGGATCATTTTGACTGCCTCCAGAAGTTAGATCAGATGGCAAATTGGATTTGGTGCTAGGTCTTTCCCTTTAGGTTTTACCCCAACAATGTTTTCATTAGTTTCGCTCACTCTCGAAATCAAGCATTTTACAGCAGGTTGGAGCAGCCTGTATCTCAGCACAGGAATAAGGTAGGGAAGAATTTTAAGGCTCATTTTGACTGCCTCCAGAAGTTAGATCAGATGGCAAATTGGATTTGGTGCTAGGTCTTTCCCTTTAGGTTTTACCCCAACAATGTTTTCATTAGTTTCGCTCACTCTCGAAATCAAGCATTTTACAGCAGGTTGGAGCAGCCTGTATCTCAGCACAGGAATAAGGTAGGGAAGAATTCTAAGGCTCATTTTGACTGCCTCCAGAAGTTAGATCAGATGGCAAATTGGATTTGGTGCTAGGTCTTTCCCTTTAGGTTTTACCCCAACAATGTTTTCATTAGTTTCGCTCACTCTCGAAATCAAGCATTTTACAGCAGGTTGGAGCAGCCTGTATCTCAGCACAGGAATAAGGTAGGGAAGAATTCTAAGGCTCATTTTGACTGCCTCCAGAAGTTAGATCAGATGGCAAATTGGATTTGGTGCTAGGTCTTTCCCTTTAGGTTTTACCCCAACAATGTTTTCATTAGTTTCGCTCACTCTCGAAATCAAGCATTTTACAGCAGGTTGGAGCAGCCTGTATCTCAGCACAGGAATAAGGTAGGGAAGAATTCTAAGGCT
>NW_027144767.1:0-32734 GCF_026170545.1 Melanerpes formicivorus | reverse complement strand
GGAAAGACCTAGCACCAAATCCAATTTGCCATCTGATCTAACTTCTGGAGGCAGTCAAAATGATCCTTAGAATTCTTCCCTACCTTATTCCTGTGCTGAGATACAGGCTGCTCCAACCTGCTGTAAAATGCTTGATTTCGAGAGTGAGCGAAACTAATGAAAACATTGTTGGGGTAAAACCTAAAGGGAAAGACCTAGCACCAAATCCAATTTGCCATCTGATCTAACTTCTGGAGGCAGTCAAAATGATCCTTAGAATTCTTCCCTACCTTATTCCTGTGCTGAGATACAGGCTGCTCCAACCTGCTGTAAAATGCTTGATTTCGAGAGTGAGCGAAACTAATGAAAACATTGTTGGGGTAAAACCTAAAGGGAAAGACCTAGCACCAAATCCAATTTGCCATCTGATCTAACTTCTGGAGGCAGTCAAAATGATCCTTAGAATTCTTCCCTACCTTATTCCTGTGCTGAGATACAGGCTGCTCCAACCTGCTGTAAAATGCTTGATTTCGAGAGTGAGCGAAACTAATGAAAACATTGTTGGGGTAAAACCTAAAGGGAAAGACCTAGCACCAAATCCAATTTGCCATCTGATCTAACTTCTGGAGGCAGTCAAAATGATCCTTAGAATTCTTCCCTACCTTATTCCTGTGCTGAGATACAGGCTGCTCCAACCTGCTGTAAAATGCTTGATTTCGAGAGTGAGCGAAACTAATGAAAACATTGTTGGGGTAAAACCTAAAGGGAAAGACCTAGCACCAAATCCAATTTGCCATCTGATCTAACTTCTGGAGGCAGTCAAAATGATCCTTAGAATTCTTCCCTACCTTATTCCTGTGCTGAGATACAGGCTGCTCCAACCTGCTGTAAAATGCTTGATTTCGAGAGTGAGCGAAACTAATGAAAACATTGTTGGGGTAAAACCTAAAGGGAAAGACCTAGCACCAAATCCAATTTGCCATCTGATCTAACTTCTGGAGGCAGTCAAAATGAGTATTTGAATTCTTCCCTACCTTATTCCTGTGCTGAGATACAGGCTGCTCCAACCTGCTGTAAAATGCTTGATTTCGAGAGTGAGCGAAACTAATGAAAACATTGTTGGGGTAAAACCTAAAGGGAAAGACCTAGCACCAAATCCAATTTGCCATCTGATCTAACTTCTGGAGGCAGTCAAAATGATCCTTAGAATTCTTCCCTACCTTATTCCTGTGCTGAGATACAGGCTGCTCCAACCTGCTGTAAAATGCTTGATTTCGAGAGTGAGCGAAACTAATGAAAACATTGTTGGGGTAAAACCTAAAGGGAAAGACCTAGCACCAAATCCAATTTGCCATCTGATCTAACTTCTGGAGGCAGTCAAAATGATCCTTAGAATTCTTCCCTACCTTATTCCTGTGCTGAGATACAGGCTGCTCCAACCTGCTGTAAAATGCTTGATTTCGAGAGTGAGCGAAACTAATGAAAACATTGTTGGGGTAAAACCTAAAGGGAAAGACCTAGCACCAAATCCAATTTGCCATCTGATCTAACTTCTGGAGGCAGTCAAAATGATCCTTAGAATTCTTCCCTACCTTATTCCTGTGCTGAGATACAGGCTGCTCCAACCTGCTGTAAAATGCTTGATTTCGAGAGTGAGCGAAACTAATGAAAACATTGTTGGGGTAAAACCTAAAGGGAAAGACCTAGCACCAAATCCAATTTGCCATCTGATCTAACTTCTGGAGGCAGTCAAAATGATCCTTAGAATTCTTCCCTACCTTATTCCTGTGCTGAGATACAGGCTGCTCCAACCTGCTGTAAAATGCTTGATTTCGAGAGTGAGCAAAACTAATGAAAACATTGTTGGGGTAAAACCTAAAGGGAAAGACCTAGCACCAAATCCAATTTGCCATCTGATCTAACTTCTGGAGGCAGTCAAAATGATCCTTAGAATTCTTCCCTACCTTATTCCTGTGCTGAGATACAGGCTGCTCCAACCTGCTGTAAAATGCTTGATTTCGAGAGTGAGCGAAACTAATGAAAACATTGTTGGGGTAAAACCTAAAGGGAAAGACCTAGCACCAAATCCAATTTGCCATCTGATCTAACTTCTGGAGGCAGTCAAAATGATCCTTAGAATTCTTCCCTACCTTATTCCTGTGCTGAGATACAGGCTGCTCCAACCTGCTGTAAAATGCTTGATTTCGAGAGTGAGCGAAACTAATGAAAACATTGTTGGGGTAAAACCTAAAGGGAAAGGCCTAGCACCAAATCCAATTTGCCATCTGATCTAACTTCTGGAGGCAGTCAAAATGATCCTTAGAATTCTTCCCTACCTTATTCCTGTGCTGAGATACAGGCTGCTCCAACCTGCTGTAAAATGCTTGATTTCGAGAGTGAGCGAAACTAATGAAAACATTGTTGGGGTAAAACCTAAAGGGAAAGACCTAGCACCAAATCCAATTTGCCATCTGATCTAACTTCTGGAGGCAGTCAAAATGATCCTTAGAATTCTTCCCTACCTTATTCCTGTGCTGAGATACAGGCTGCTCCAACCTGCTGTAAAATGCTTGATTTCGAGAGTGAGCGAAACTAATGAAAACATTGTTGGGGTAAAACCTAAAGGGAAAGACCTAGCACCAAATCCAATTTGCCATCTGATCTAACTTCTGGAGGCAGTCAAAATGATCCTTAGAATTCTTCCCTACCTTATTCCTGTGCTGAGATACAGGCTGCTCCAACCTGCTGTAAAATGCTTGATTTCGAGAGTGAGCGAAACTAATGAAAACATTGTTGGGGTAAAAGCTAAAGGGAAAGACCTAGCACCAAATCCAATTTGCCATCTGATCTAACTTCTGGAGGCAGTCAAAATGATCCTTAGAATTCTTCCCTACCTTATTCCTGTGCTGAGATACAGGCTGCTCCAACCTGCTGTAAAATGCTTGATTTCGAGAGTGAGCGAAACTAATGAAAACATTGTTGGGGTAAAAGCTAAAGGGAAAGACCTAGCACCAAATCCAATTTGCCATCTGATCTAACTTCTGGAGGCAGTCAAAATGATCCTTAGAATTCTTCCCTACCTTATTCCTGTGCTGAGATACAGGCTGCTCCAACCTGCTGTAAAATGCTTGATTTCGAGAGTGAGCGAAACTAATGAAAACATTGTTGGGGTAAAACCTAAAGGGAAAGACCTAGCACCAAATCCAATTTGCCATCTGATCTAACTTCTGGAGGCAGTCAAAATGATCCTTAGAATTCTTCCCTACCTTATTCCTGTGCTGAGATACAGGCTGCTCCAACCTGCTGTAAAATGCTTGATTTCGAGAGTGAGCGAAACTAATGAAAACATTGTTGGGGTAAAACCTAAAGGGAAAGACCTAGCACCAAATCCAATTTGCCATCTGATCTAACTTCTGGAGGCAGTCAAAATGAGTATTTGAATTCTTCCCTACCTTATTCCTGTGCTGAGATACAGGGTGCTCCAACCTGCTGTAAAATGCTTGATTTCGAGAGTGAGCGAAACTAATGAAAACATTGTTGGGGTAAAACCTAAAGGGAAAGACCTAGCACCAAATCCAATTTGCCATCTGATCTAACTTCTGGAGGCAGTCAAAATGATCCTTAGAATTCTTCCCTACCTTATTCCTGTGCTGAGATACAGGCTGCTCCAACCTGCTGTAAAATGCTTGATTTCGAGAGTGAGCGAAACTAATGAAAACATTGTTGGGGTAAAACCTAAAGGGAAAGACCTAGCACCAAATCCAATTTGCCATCTGATCTAACTTCTGGAGGCAGTCAAAATGATCCTTAGAATTCTTCCCTACCTTATTCCTGTGCTGAGATACAGGCTGCTCCAACCTGCTGTAAAATGCTTGATTTCGAGAGTGAGCGAAACTAATGAAAACATTGTTGGGGTAAAACCTAAAGGGAAAGACCTAGCACCAAATCCAATTTGCCATCTGATCTAACTTCTGGAGGCAGTCAAAATGATCCTTAGAATTCTTCCCTACCTTATTCCTGTGCTGAGATACAGGCTGCTCCAACCTGCTGTAAAATGCTTGATTTCGAGAGTGAGCGAAACTAATGAAAACATTGTTGGGGTAAAAGCTAAAGGGAAAGACCTAGCACCAAATCCAATTTGCCATCTGATCTAACTTCTGGAGGCAGTCAAAATGATCCTTAGAATTCTTCCCTACCTTATTCCTGTGCTGAGATACAGGCTGCTCCAACCTGCTGTAAAATGCTTGATTTCGAGAGTGAGCGAAACTAATGAAAACATTGTTGGGGTAAAACCTAAAGGGAAAGACCTAGCACCAAATCCAATTTGCCATCTGATCTAACTTCTGGAGGCAGTCAAAATGATCCTTAGAATTCTTCCCTACCTTATTCCTGTGCTGAGATACAGGCTGCTCCAACCTGCTGTAAAATGCTTGATTTCGAGAGTGAGCGAAACTAATGAAAACATTGTTGGGGTAAAACCTAAAGGGAAAGACCTAGCACCAAATCCAATTTGCCATCTGATCTAACTTCTGGAGGCAGTCAAAATGATCCTTAGAATTCTTCCCTACCTTATTCCTGTGCTGAGATACAGGCTGCTCCAACCTGCTGTAAAATGCTTGATTTCGAGAGTGAGCGAAACTAATGAAAACATTGTTGGGGTAAAACCTAAAGGGAAAGACCTAGCACCAAATCCAATTTGCCATCTGATCTAACTTCTGGAGGCAGTCAAAATGATCCTTAGAATTCTTCCCTACCTTATTCCTGTGCTGAGATACAGGCTGCTCCAACCTGCTGTAAAATGCTTGATTTCGAGAGTGAGCGAAACTAATGAAAACATTGTTGGGGTAAAACCTAAAGGGAAAGACCTAGCACCAAATCCAATTTGCCATCTGATCTAACTTCTGGAGGCAGTCAAAATGATCCTTAGAATTCTTCCCTACCTTATTCCTGTGCTGAGATACAGGCTGCTCCAACCTGCTGTAAAATGCTTGATTTCGAGAGTGAGCGAAACTAATGAAAACATTGTTGGGGTAAAACCTAAAGGGAAAGGCCTAGCACCAAATCCAATTTGCCATCTGATCTAACTTCTGGAGGCAGTCAAAATGATCCTTAGAATTCTTCCCTACCTTATTCCTGTGCTGAGATACAGGCTGCTCCAACGTGCTGTAAAATGCTTGATTTCGAGAGTGAGCGAAACTAATGAAAACATTGTTGGGGTAAAACCTAAAGGGAAAGACCTAGCACCAAATCCAATTTGCCATCTGATCTAACTTCTGGAGGCAGTCAAAATGATCCTTAGAATTCTTCCCTACCTTATTCCTGTGCTGAGATACAGGCTGCTCCAACCTGCTGTAAAATGCTTGATTTCGAGAGTGAGCGAAACTAATGAAAACATTGTTGGGGTAAAACCTAAAGGGAAAGACCTAGCACCAAATCCAATTTGCCATCTGATCTAACTTCTGGAGGCAGTCAAAATGATCCTTAGAATTCTTCCCTACCTTATTCCTGTGCTGAGATACAGGCTGCTCCAACCTGCTGTAAAATGCTTGATTTCGAGAGTGAGCGAAACTAATGAAAATATTGTTGGGGTAAAACCTAAAGGGAAAGGCCAAGCACCAAATCCAATTTGCCATCTGATCTAACTTCTGGAGGCAGTCAAAATGATCCTTAGAATTCTTCCCTACCTTATTCCTGTGCTGAGATACAGGCTGCTCCAACCTGCTGTAAAATGCTTGATTTCGAGAGTGAGCGAAACTAATGAAAACATTGTTGGGGTAAAACCTAAAGGGAAAGACCTAGCACCAAATCCAATTTGCCATCTGATCTAACTTCTGGAGGCAGTCAAAATGATCCTTAGAATTCTTCCCTACCTTATTCCTGTGCTGAGATACAGGCTGCTCCAACCTGCTGTAAAATGCTTGATTTCGAGAGTGAGCGAAACTAATGAAAACATTGTTGGGGTAAAACCTAAAGGGAAAGACCTAGCACCAAATCCAATTTGCCATCTGATCTAACTTCTGGAGGCAGTCAAAATGAGCCTTAGAATTCTTCCCTACCTTATTCCTGTGCTGAGATACAGGCTGCTCCAACCTGCTGTAAAATGCTTGATTTCGAGAGTGAGCGAAACTAATGAAAACATTGTTGGGGTAAAACCTAAAGGGAAAGACCTAGCACCAAATCCAATTTGCCATCTGATCTAACTTCTGGAGGCAGTCAAAATGATCCTTAGAATTCTTCCCTACCTTATTCCTGTGCTGAGATACAGGCTGCTCCAACCTGCTGTAAAATGCTTGATTTCGAGAGTGAGCGAAACTAATGAAAACATTGTTGGGGTAAAACCTAAAGGGAAAGACCTAGCACCAAATCCAATTTGCCATCTGATCTAACTTCTGGAGGCAGTCAAAATGATCCTTAGAATTCTTCCCTACCTTATTCCTGTGCTGAGATACAGGCTGCTCCAACCTGCTGTAAAATGCTTGATTTCGAGAGTGAGCGAAACTAATGAAAACATTGTTGGGGTAAAACCTAAAGGGAAAGGCCTAGCACCAAATCCAATTTGCCATCTGATCTAACTTCTGGAGGCAGTCAAAATGATCCTTAGAATTCTTCCCTACCTTATTCCTGTGCTGAGATACAGGGTGCTCCAACCTGCTGTAAAATGCTTGATTTCGAGAGTGAGCGAAACTAATGAAAACATTGTTGGGGTAAAACCTAAAGGGAAAGACCTAGCACCAAATCCAATTTGCCATCTGATCTAACTTCTGGAGGCAGTCAAAATGATCCTTAGAATTCTTCCCTACCTTATTCCTGTGCTGAGATACAGGCTGCTCCAACCTGCTGTAAAATGCTTGATTTCGAGAGTGAGCGAAACTAATGAAAACATTGTTGGGGTAAAACCTAAAGGGAAAGACCTAGCACCAAATCCAATTTGCCATCTGATCTAACTTCTGGAGGCAGTCAAAATGATCCTTAGAATTCTTCCCTACCTTATTCCTGTGCTGAGCTACAGGCTGCTCCAACCTGCTGTAAAATGCTTGATTTCGAGAGTGAGCGAAACTAATGAAAACATTGTTGGGGTAAAACCTAAAGCGAAAGACCTAGCACCAAATCCAATTTGCCATCTGATCTAACTTCTGGAGGCAGTCAAAAAAATCCTTAGAATTCTTCCCTACCTTATTCCTGTGCTGAGATACAGGCTGCTCCAACCTGCTGTAAAATGCTTGATTTCGAGAGTGAGCGAAACTAATGAAAACATTGTTGGGGTAAAACCTAAAGGGAAAGACCTAGCACCAAATCCAATTTGCCATCTGATCTAACTTCTGGAGGCAGTCAAAATGATCCTTAGAATTCTTCCCTACCTTATTCCTGTGCTGAGATACAGGCTGCTCCAACCTGCTGTAAAATGCTTGATTTCGAGAGTGAGCGAAACTAATGAAAACATTGTTGGGGTAAAACCTAAAGGGAAAGACCTAGCACCAAATCCAATTTGCCATCTGATCTAACTTCTGGAGGCAGTCAAAATGATCCTTAGAATTCTTCCCTACCTTATTCCTGTGCTGAGATACAGGCTGCTCCAACCTGCTGTAAAATGCTTGATTTCGAGAGTGAGCGAAACTAATGAAAACATTGTTGGGGTAAAACCTAAAGGGAAAGACCTAGCACCAAATCCAATTTGCCATCTGATCTAACTTCTGGAGGCAGTCAAAATGATCCTTAGAATTCTTCCCTACCTTATTCCTGTGCTGAGATACAGGCTGCTCCAACCTGCTGTAAAATGCTTGATTTCGAGAGTGAGCGAAACTAATGAAAACATTGTTGGGGTAAAACCTAAAGGGAAAGACCTAGCACCAAATCCAATTTGCCATCTGATCTAACTTCTGGAGGCAGTCAAAATGATCCTTAGAATTCTTCCCTACCTTATTCCTGTGCTGAGATACAGGCTGCTCCAACCTGCTGTAAAATGCTTGATTTCGAGAGTGAGCGAAACTAATGAAAACATTGTTGGGGTAAAACCTAAAGGGAAAGACCTAGCACCAAATCCAATTTGCCATCTGATCTAACTTCTGGAGGCAGTCAAAATGATCCTTAGAATTCTTCCCTACCTTATTCCTGTGCTGAGATACAGGCTGCTCCAACCTGCTGTAAAATGCTTGATTTCGAGAGTGAGCGAAACTAATGAAAACATTGTTGGGTAAAACCTAAAGGGAAAGACCTAGCACCAAATCCAATTTGCCATCTGATCTAACTTCTGGAGGCAGTCAAAATGATCCTTAGAATTCTTCCCTACCTTATTCCTGTGCTGAGATACAGGCTGCTCCAACCTGCTGTAAAATGCTTGATTTCGAGAGTGAGCGAAACTAATGAAAACATTGTTGGGGTAAAACCTAAAGGGAAAGACCTAGCACCAAATCCAATTTGCCATCTGATCTAACTTCTGGAGGCAGTCAAAATGATCCTTAGAATTCTTCCCTACCTTATTCCTGTGCTGAGATACAGGCTGCTCCAACCTGCTGTAAAATGCTTGATTTCGAGAGTGAGCGAAACTAATGAAAACATTGTTGGGGTAAAAGCTAAAGGGAAAGACCTAGCACCAAATCCAATTTGCCATCTGATCTAACTTCTGGAGGCAGTCAAAATGATCCTTAGAATTCTTCCCTACCTTATTCCTGTGCTGAGATACAGGCTGCTCCAACCTGCTGTAAAATGCTTGATTTCGAGAGTGAGCGAAACTAATGAAAACATTGTTGGGGTAAAACCTAAAGGGAAAGACCTAGCACCAAATCCAATTTGCCATCTGATCTAACTTCTGGAGGCAGTCAAAATGATCCTTAGAATTCTTCCCTACCTTATTCCTGTGCTGAGATACAGGCTGCTCCAACCTGCTGTAAAATGCTTGATTTCGAGAGTGAGCGAAACTAATGAAAACATTGTTGGGTAAAACCTAAAGGGAAAGACCTAGCACCAAATCCAATTTGCCATCTGATCTAACTTCTGGAGGCAGTCAAAATGAGTATTTGAATTCTTCCCTACCTTATTCCTGTGCTGAGATACAGGCTGCTCCAACCTGCTGTAAAATGCTTGATTTCGAGAGTGAGCGAAACTAATGAAAACATTGTTGGGGTAAAACCTAAAGGGAAAGACCTAGCACCAAATCCAATTTGCCATCTGATCTAACTTCTGGAGGCAGTCAAAATGAGCCTTAGAATTCTTCCCTACCTTATTCCTGTGCTGAGATACAGGCTGCTCCAACCTGCTGTAAAATGCTTGATTTCGAGAGTGAGCGAAACTAATGAAAACATTGTTGGGGTAAAACCTAAAGGGAAAGACCTAGCACCAAATCCAATTTGCCATCTGATCTAACTTCTGGAGGCAGTCAAAATGATCCTTAGAATTCTTCCCTACCTTATTCCTGTGCTGAGATACAGGCTGCTCCAACCTGCTGTAAAATGCTTGATTTTGAGAGTGAGCGAAACTAATGAAAACATTGTTGGGTAAAACCTAAAGGGAAAGACCTAGCACCAAATCCAATTTGCCATCTGATCTAACTTCTGGAGGCAGTCAAAATGATCCTTAGAATTCTTCCCTACCTTATTCCTGTGCTGAGATACAGGCTGCTCCAACCTGCTGTAAAATGCTTGATTTCGAGAGTGAGCGAAACTAATGAAAACATTGTTGGGGTAAAACCTAAAGGGAAAGACCTAGCACCAAATCCAATTTGCCATCTGATCTAACTTCTGGAGGCAGTCAAAATGATCCTTAGAATTCTTCCCTACCTTATTCCTGTGCTGAGATACAGGCTGCTCCAACCTGCTGTAAAATGCTTGATTTCGAGAGTGAGCGAAACTAATGAAAACATTGTTGGGGTAAAACCTAAAGGGAAAGACCTAGCACCAAATCCAATTTGCCATCTGATCTAACTTCTGGAGGCAGTCAAAATGATCCTTAGAATTCTTCCCTACCTTATTCCTGTGCTGAGATACAGGCTGCTCCAACCTGCTGTAAAATGCTTGATTTCGAGAGTGAGCGAAACTAATGAAAACATTGTTGGGGTAAAACCTAAAGGGAAAGACCTAGCACCAAATCCAATTTGCCATCTGATCTAACTTCTGGAGGCAGTCAAAATGAGCCTTAGAATTCTTCCCTACCTTATTCCTGTGCTGAGATACAGGCTGCTCCAACCTGCTGTAAAATGCTTGATTTCGAGAGTGAGCGAAACTAATGAAAACATTGTTGGGGTAAAACCTAAATGGAAAGACCTAGCACCAAATCCAATTTGCCATCTGATCTAACTTCTGGAGGCAGTCAAAATGAGTATTTGAATTCTTCCCTACCTTATTCCTGTGCTGAGATACAGGCTGCTCCAACCTGCTGTAAAATGCTTGATTTCGAGAGTGAGCGAAACTAATGAAAACATTGTTGGGGTAAAAGCTAAAGGGAAAGACCTAGCACCAAATCCAATTTGCCATCTGATCTAACTTCTGGAGGCAGTCAAAATGATCCTTAGAATTCTTCCCTACCTTATTCCTGTGCTGAGATACAGGCTGCTCCAACCTGCTGTAAAATGCTTGATTTCGAGAGTGAGCGAAACTAATGAAAACATTGTTGGGGTAAAACCTAAAGGGAAAGACCTAGCACCAAATCCAATTTGCCATCTGATCTAACTTCTGGAGGCAGTCAAAATGATCCTTAGAATTCTTCCCTACCTTATTCCTGTGCTGAGATACAGGCTGCTCCAACCTGCTGTAAAATGCTTGATTTCGAGAGTGAGCGAAACTAATGAAAACATTGTTGGGGTAAAAGCTAAAGGGAAAGACCTAGCACCAAATCCAATTTGCCATCTGATCTAACTTCTGGAGGCAGTCAAAATGATCCTTAGAATTCTTCCCTACCTTATTCCTGTGCTGAGATACAGGCTGCTCCAACCTGCTGTAAAATGCTTGATTTCGAGAGTGAGCGAAACTAATGAAAACATTGTTGGGGTAAAACCTAAAGGGAAAGACCTAGCACCAAATCCAATTTGCCATCTGATCTAACTTCTGGAGGCAGTCAAAATGAGTATTTGAATTCTTCCCTACCTTATTCCTGTGCTGAGATACAGGCTGCTCCAACCTGCTGTAAAATGCTTGATTTCGAGAGTGAGCGAAACTAATGAAAACATTGTTGGGGTAAAACCTAAAGGGAAAGACCTAGCACCAAATCCAATTTGCCATCTGATCTAACTTCTGGAGGCAGTCAAAATGATCCTTAGAATTCTTCCCTACCTTATTCCTGTGCTGAGATACAGGCTGCTCCAACCTGCTGTAAAATGCTTGATTTCGAGAGTGAGCGAAACTAATGAAAACATTGTTGGGGTAAAACCTAAATGGAAAGACCTAGCACCAAATCCAATTTGCCATCTGATCTAACTTCTGGAGGCAGTCAAAATGAGTATTTGAATTCTTCCCTACCTTATTCCTGTGCTGAGATACAGGCTGCTCCAACCTGCTGTAAAATGCTTGATTTCGAGAGTGAGCGAAACTAATGAAAACATTGTTGGGGTAAAACCTAAAGGGAAAGGCCTAGCACCAAATCCAATTTGCCATCTGATCTAACTTCTGGAGGCAGTCAAAATGATCCTTAGAATTCTTCCCTACCTTATTCCTGTGCTGAGATACAGGCTGCTCCAACCTGCTGTAAAATGCTTGATTTCGAGAGTGAGCGAAACTAATGAAAACATTGTTGGGGTAAAAGCTAAAGGGAAAGACCTAGCACCAAATCCAATTTGCCATCTGATCTAACTTCTGGAGGCAGTCAAAATGATCCTTAGAATTCTTCCCTACCTTATTCCTGTGCTGAGATACAGGCTGCTCCAACCTGCTGTAAAATGCTTGATTTCGAGAGTGAGCGAAACTAATGAAAACATTGTTGGGGTAAAAGCTAAAGGGAAAGACCTAGCACCAAATCCAATTTGCCATCTGATCTAACTTCTGGAGGCAGTCAAAATGATCCTTAGAATTCTTCCCTACCTTATTCCTGTGCTGAGATACAGGCTGCTCCAACCTGCTGTAAAATGCTTGATTTCGAGAGTGAGCGAAACTAATGAAAACATTGTTGGGGTAAAACCTAAAGGGAAAGACCTAGCACCAAATCCAATTTGCCATCTGATCTAACTTCTGGAGGCAGTCAAAATGAGTATTTGAATTCTTCCCTACCTTATTCCTGTGCTGAGATACAGGCTGCTCCAACCTGCTGTAAAATGCTTGATTTCGAGAGTGAGCGAAACTAATGAAAACATTGTTGGGGTAAAACCTAAAGGGAAAGACCTAGCACCAAATCCAATTTGCCATCTGATCTAACTTCTGGAGGCAGTCAAAATGATCCTTAGAATTCTTCCCTACCTTATTCCTGTGCTGAGATACAGGCTGCTCCAACCTGCTGTAAAATGCTTGATTTCGAGAGTGAGCGAAACTAATGAAAACATTGTTGGGGTAAAACCTAAATGGAAAGACCTAGCACCAAATCCAATTTGCCATCTGATCTAACTTCTGGAGGCAGTCAAAATGAGTATTTGAATTCTTCCCTACCTTATTCCTGTGCTGAGATACAGGCTGCTCCAACCTGCTGTAAAATGCTTGATTTCGAGAGTGAGCGAAACTAATGAAAACATTGTTGGGGTAAAACCTAAAGGGAAAGGCCTAGCACCAAATCCAATTTGCCATCTGATCTAACTTCTGGAGGCAGTCAAAATGATCCTTAGAATTCTTCCCTACCTTATTCCTGTGCTGAGATACAGGCTGCTCCAACCTGCTGTAAAATGCTTGATTTCGAGAGTGAGCGAAACTAATGAAAACATTGTTGGGGTAAAAGCTAAAGGGAAAGACCTAGCACCAAATCCAATTTGCCATCTGATCTAACTTCTGGAGGCAGTCAAAATGATCCTTAGAATTCTTCCCTACCTTATTCCTGTGCTGAGATACAGGCTGCTCCAACCTGCTGTAAAATGCTTGATTTCGAGAGTGAGCGAAACTAATGAAAACATTGTTGGGGTAAAAGCTAAAGGGAAAGACCTAGCACCAAATCCAATTTGCCATCTGATCTAACTTCTGGAGGCAGTCAAAATGATCCTTAGAATTCTTCCCTACCTTATTCCTGTGCTGAGATACAGGCTGCTCCAACCTGCTGTAAAATGCTTGATTTCGAGAGTGAGCGAAACTAATGAAAACATTGTTGGGGTAAAACCTAAAGGGAAAGACCTAGCACCAAATCCAATTTGCCATCTGATCTAACTTCTGGAGGCAGTCAAAATGATCCTTAGAATTCTTCCCTACCTTATTCCTGTGCTGAGATACAGGCTGCTCCAACCTGCTGTAAAATGCTTGATTTCGAGAGTGAGCGAAACTAATGAAAACATTGTTGGGGTAAAACCTAAAGGGAAAGACCTAGCACCAAATCCAATTTGCCATCTGATCTAACTTCTGGAGGCAGTCAAAATGATCCTTAGAATTCTTCCCTACCTTATTCCTGTGCTGAGATACAGGCTGCTCCAACCTGCTGTAAAATGCTTGATTTCGAGAGTGAGCGAAACTAATGAAAACATTGTTGGGGTAAAAGCTAAAGGGAAAGACCTAGCACCAAATCCAATTTGCCATCTGATCTAACTTCTGGAGGCAGTCAAAATGATCCTTAGAATTCTTCCCTACCTTATTCCTGTGCTGAGATACAGGCTGCTCCAACCTGCTGTAAAATGCTTGATTTCGAGAGTGAGCGA
This sequence comes from Melanerpes formicivorus, assembly GCF_026170545.1. Lineage (NCBI taxonomy): Eukaryota > Metazoa > Chordata > Aves > Piciformes > Picidae > Melanerpes > Melanerpes formicivorus. Next base: position 19,008 of record NW_027144767.1, on the reverse strand, counting down.
AACTAATGAAAACATTGTTGGGGTAAAACCTAAAGGGAAAGACCTAGCACCAAATCCAATTTGCCATCTGATCTAACTTCTGGAGGCAGTCAAAATGATCCTTAGAATTCTTCCCTACCTTATTCCTGTGCTGAGATACAGGCTGCTCCAACCTGCTGTAAAATGCTTGATTTCGAGAGTGAGCGAAACTAATGAAAACATTGTTGGGGTAAAACCTAAAGGGAAAGACCTAGCACCAAATCCAATTTGCCATCTGATCTAACTTCTGGAGGCAGTCAAAATGATCCTTAGAATTCTTCCCTACCTTATTCCTGTGCTGAGATACAGGCTGCTCCAACCTGCTGTAAAATGCTTGATTTTGAGAGTGAGCGAAACTAATGAAAACATTGTTGGGTAAAACCTAAAGGGAAAGACCTAGCACCAAATCCAATTTGCCATCTGATCTAACTTCTGGAGGCAGTCAAAATGATCCTTAGAATTCTTCCCTACCTTATTCCTGTGCTGAGATACAGGCTGCTCCAACCTGCTGTAAAATGCTTGATTTCGAGAGTGAGCGAAACTAATGAAAACATTGTTGGGGTAAAAGCTAAAGGGAAAGACCTAGCACCAAATCCAATTTGCCATCTGATCTAACTTCTGGAGGCAGTCAAAATGATCCTTAGAATTCTTCCCTACCTTATTCCTGTGCTGAGATACAGGCTGCTCCAACCTGCTGTAAAATGCTTGATTTCGAGAGTGAGCGAAACTAATGAAAACATTGTTGGGGTAAAAGCTAAAGGGAAAGACCTAGCACCAAATCCAATTTGCCATCTGATCTAACTTCTGGAGGCAGTCAAAATGATCCTTAGAATTCTTCCCTACCTTATTCCTGTGCTGAGATACAGGCTGCTCCAACCTGCTGTAAAATGCTTGATTTCGAGAGTGAGCGAAACTAATGAAAACATTGTTGGGGTAAAACCTAAAGGGAAAGACCTAGCACCAAATCCAATTTGCCATCTGATCTAACTTCTGGAGGCAGTCAAAATGATCCTTAGAATTCTTCCCTACCTTATTCCTGTGCTGAGATACAGGCTGCTCCAACCTGCTGTAAAATGCTTGATTTCGAGAGTGAGCGAAACTAATGAAAACATTGTTGGGGTAAAACCTAAAGGGAAAGACCTAGCACCAAATCCAATTTTCCATCTGATCTAACTTCTGGAGGCAGTCAAAATGAGTATTTGAATTTTTCCCTACCTTATTCCTGTGCTGAGATACAGGCTGCTCCAACCTGCTGTAAAATGCTTGATTTCGAGAGTGAGCGAAACTAATGAAAACATTGTTGGGGTAAAAGCTAAAGGGAAAGACCTAGCACCAAATCCAATTTGCCATCTGATCTAACTTCTGGAGGCAGTCAAAATGATCCTTAGAATTCTTCCCTACCTTATTCCTGTGCTGAGATACAGGCTGCTCCAACCTGCTGTAAAATGCTTGATTTCGAGAGTGAGCGAAACTAATGAAAACATTGTTGGGGTAAAACCTAAATGGAAAGACCTAGCACCAAATCCAATTTGCCATCTGATCTAACTTCTGGAGGCAGTCAAAATGAGTATTTGAATTCTTCCCTACCTTATTCCTGTGCTGAGATACAGGCTGCTCCAACCTGCTGTAAAATGCTTGATTTCGAGAGTGAGCGAAACTAATGAAAACATTGTTGGGGTAAAACCTAAAGGGAAAGACCTAGCACCAAATCCAATTTGCCATCTGATCTAACTTCTGGAGGCAGTCAAAATGATCCTTAGAATTCTTCCCTACCTTATTCCTGTGCTGAGATACAGGCTGCTCCAACCTGCTGTAAAATGCTTGATTTCGAGAGTGAGCGAAACTAATGAAAACATTGTTGGGGTAAAAGCTAAAGGGAAAGACCTAGCACCAAATCCAATTTGCCATCTGATCTAACTTCTGGAGGCAGTCAATATGATCCTTAGAATTCTTCCCTACCTTATTCCTGTGCTGAGATACAGGCTGCTCCAACCTGCTGTAAAATGCTTGATTTCGAGAGTGAGCGAAACTAATGAAAACATTGTTGGGGTAAAACCTAAAGGGAAAGACCTAGCACCAAATCCAATTTGCCATCTGATCTAACTTCTGGAGGCAGTCAAAATGATCCTTAGAATTCTTCCCTACCTTATTCCTCTGCTGAGATACAGGCTGCTCCAACCTGCTGTAAAATGCTTGATTTCGAGAGTGAGCGAAACTAATGAAAACATTGTTGGGGTAAAAGCTAAAGGGAAAGACCTAGCACCAAATCCAATTTGCCATCTGATCTAACTTCTGGAGGCAGTCAAAATGATCCTTAGAATTCTTCCCTACCTTATTCCTGTGCTGAGATACAGGCTGCTCCAACCTGCTGTAAAATGCTTGATTTCGAGAGTGAGCGAAACTAATGAAAACATTGTTGGGGTAAAAGCTAAAGGGAAAGACCTAGCACCAAATCCAATTTGCCATCTGATCTAACTTCTGGAGGCAGTCAAAATGATCCTTAGAATTCTTCCCTACCTTATTCCTGTGCTGAGATACAGGCTGCTCCAACCTGCTGTAAAATGCTTGATTTCGAGAGTGAGCGAAACTAATGAAAACATTGTTGGGGTAAAAGCTAAAGGGAAAGACCTAGCACCAAATCCAATTTGCCATCTGATCTAACTTCTGGAGGCAGTCAAAATGATCCTTAGAATTCTTCCCTACCTTATTCCTGTGCTGAGATACAGGCTGCTCCAACCTGCTGTAAAATGCTTGATTTCGAGAGTGAGCGAAACTAATGAAAACATTGTTGGGGTAAAACCTAAAGGGAAAGACCTAGCACCAAATCCAATTTGCCATCTGATCTAACTTCTGGAGGCAGTCAAAATGATCCTTAGAATTCTTCCCTACCTTATTCCTGTGCTGAGATACAGGCTGCTCCAACCTGCTGTAAAATGCTTGATTTCGAGAGTGAGCGAAACTAATGAAAACATTGTTGGGGTAAAAGCTAAAGGGAAAGACCTAGCACCAAATCCAATTTGCCATCTGATCTAACTTCTGGAGGCAGTCAAAATGATCCTTAGAATTCTTCCCTACCTTATTCCTGTGCTGAGATACAGGCTGCTCCAACCTGCTGTAAAATGCTTGATTTCGAGAGTGAGCGAAACTAATGAAAACATTGTTGGGGTAAAACCTAAAGGGAAAGACCTAGCACCAAATCCAATTTGCCATCTGATCTAACTTCTGGAGGCAGTCAAAATGATCCTTAGAATTCTTCCCTACCTTATTCCTGTGCTGAGATACAGGCTGCTCCAACCTGCTGTAAAATGCTTGATTTCGAGAGTGAGCGAAACTAATGAAAACATTGTTGGGGTAAAACCTAAAGGGAAAGACCTAGCACCAAATCCAATTTGCCATCTGATCTAACTTCTGGAGGCAGTCAAAATGATCCTTAGAATTCTTCCCTACCTTATTCCTGTGCTGAGATACAGGCTGCTCCAACCTGCTGTAAAATGCTTGATTTCGAGAGTGAGCGAAACTAATGAAAACATTGTTGGGGTAAAACCTAAAGGGAAAGACCTAGCACCAAATCCAATTTGCCATCTGATCTAACTTCTGGAGGCAGTCAAAATGATCCTTAGAATTCTTCCCTACCTTATTCCTGTGCTGAGATACAGGCTGCTCCAACCTGCTGTAAAATGCTTGATTTCGAGAGTGAGCGAAACTAATGAAAACATTGTTGGGGTAAAACCTAAAGGGAAAGACCTAGCACCAAATCCAATTTGCCATCTGATCTAACTTCTGGAGGCAGTCAAAATGATCCTTAGAATTCTTCCCTACCTTATTCCTGTGCTGAGATACAGGCTGCTCCAACCTGCTGTAAAATGCTTGATTTCGAGAGTGAGCGAAACTAATGAAAACATTGTTGGGGTAAAAGCTAAAGGGAAAGACCTAGCACCAAATCCAATTTGCCATCTGATCTAACTTCTGGAGGCAGTCAAAATGATCCTTAGAATTCTTCCCTACCTTATTCCTGTGCTGAGATACAGGCTGCTCCAACCTGCTGTAAAATGCTTGATTTCGAGAGTGAGCGAAACTAATGAAAACATTGTTGGGGTAAAACCTAAAGGGAAAGGCCTAGCACCCAATCCAATTTGCCATCTGATCTAACTTCTGGAGGCAGTCAAAATGATCCTTAGAATTCTTCCCTACCTTATTCCTGTGCTGAGATACAGGCTGCTCCAACCTGCTGTAAAATGCTTGATTTCGAGAGTGAGCGAAACTAATGAAAACATTGTTGGGGTAAAACCTAAAGGGAAAGACCTAGCACCAAATCCAATTTGCCATCTGATCTAACTTCTGGAGGCAGTCAAAATGATCCTTAGAATTCTTCCCTACCTTATTCCTGTGCTGAGATACAGGCTGCTCCAACCTGCTGTAAAATGCTTGATTTCGAGAGTGAGCGAAACTAATGAAAACATTGTTGGGGTAAAACCTAAAGGGAAAGACCTAGCACCAAATCCAATTTGCCATCTGATCTAACTTCTGGAGGCAGTCAAAATGATCCTTAGAATTCTTCCCTACCTTATTCCTGTGCTGAGATACAGGCTGCTCCAACCTGCTGTAAAATGCTTGATTTCGAGAGTGAGCGAAACTAATGAAAACATTGTTGGGGTAAAACCTAAAGGGAAAGACCTAGCACCAAATCCAATTTGCCATCTGATCTAACTTCTGGAGGCAGTCAAAATGAGCCTTAGAATTCTTCCCTACCTTATTCCTGTGCTGAGATACAGGCTGCTCCAACCTGCTGTAAAATGCTTGATTTCGAGAGTGAGCGAAACTAATGAAAACATTGTTGGGGTAAAAGCTAAAGGGAAAGACCTAGCACCAAATCCAATTTGCCATCTGATCTAACTTCTGGAGGCAGTCAAAATGATCCTTAGAATTCTTCCCTACCTTATTCCTGTGCTGAGATACAGGCTGCTCCAACCTGCTGTAAAATGCTTGATTTCGAGAGTGAGCGAAACTAATGAAAACATTGTTGGGGTAAAAGCTAAAGGGAAAGACCTAGCACCAAATCCAATTTGCCATCTGATCTAACTTCTGGAGGCAGTCAAAATGATCCTTAGAATTCTTCCCTACCTTATTCCTGTGCTGAGATACAGGCTGCTCCAACCTGCTGTAAAATGCTTGATTTCGAGAGTGAGCGAAACTAATGAAAACATTGTTGGGGTAAAAGCTAAAGGGAAAGACCTAGCACCAAATCCAATTTGCCATCTGATCTAACTTCTGGAGGCAGTCAAAATGATCCTTAGAATTCTTCCCTACCTTATTCCTGTGCTGAGATACAGGCTGCTCCAACCTGCTGTAAAATGCTTGATTTCGAGAGTGAGCGAAACTAATGAAAACATTGTTGGGGTAAAAGCTAAAGGGAAAGACCTAGCACCAAATCCAATTTGCCATCTGATCTAACTTCTGGAGGCAGTCAAAATGATCCTTAGAATTCTTCCCTACCTTATTCCTGTGCTGAGATACAGGCTGCTCCAACCTGCTGTAAAATGCTTGATTTCGAGAGTGAGCGAAACTAATGAAAACATTGTTGGGGTAAAAGCTAAAGGGAAAGACCTAGCACCAAATCCAATTTGCCATCTGATCTAACTTCTGGAGGCAGTCAAAATGATCCTTAGAATTCTTCCCTACCTTATTCCTGTGCTGAGATACAGGCTACTCCAACCTGCTGTAAAATGCTTGATTTCGAGAGTGAGCGAAACTAATGAAAACATTGTTGGGGTAAAAGCTAAAGGGAAAGACCTAGCACCAAATCCAATTTGCCATCTGATCTAACTTCTGGAGGCAGTCAAAATGATCCTTAGAATTCTTCCCTACCTTATTCCTGTGCTGAGATACAGGCTGCTCCAACCTGCTGTAAAATGCTTGATTTCGAGAGTGAGCGAAACTAATGAAAACATTGTTGGGGTAAAAGCTAAAGGGAAAGACCTAGCACCAAATCCAATTTGCCATCTGATCTAACTTCTGGAGGCAGTCAAAATGATCCTTAGAATTCTTCCCTACCTTATTCCTGTGCTGAGATACAGGCTGCTCCAACCTGCTGTAAAATGCTTGATTTCGAGAGTGAGCGAAACTAATGAAAACATTGTTGGGGTAAAACCTAAAGGGAAAGACCTAGCACCAAATCCAATTTGCCATCTGATCTAACTTCTGGAGGCAGTCAAAATGATCCTTAGAATTCTTCCCTACCTTATTCCTGTGCTGAGATACAGGCTGCTCCAACCTGCTGTAAAATGCTTGATTTCGAGAGTGAGCGAAACTAATGAAAACATTGTTGGGGTAAAAGCTAAAGGGAAAGACCTAGCACCAAATCCAATTTGCCATCTGATCTAACTTCTGGAGGCAGTCAATATGATCCTTAGAATTCTTCCCTACCTTATTCCTGTGCTGAGATACAGGCTGCTCCAACCTGCTGTAAAATGCTTGATTTCGAGAGTGAGCGAAACTAATGAAAACATTGTTGGGGTAAAACCTAAAGGGAAAGACCTAGCACCAAATCCAATTTGCCATCTGATCTAACTTCTGGAGGCAGTCAAAATGATCCTTAGAATTCTTCCCTACCTTATTCCTGTGCTGAGATACAGGCTGCTCCAACCTGCTGTAAAATGCTTGATTTCGAGAGTGAGCGAAACTAATGAAAACATTGTTGGGGTAAAACCTAAAGGGAAAGACCTAGCACCAAATCCAATTTGCCATCTGATCTAACTTCTGGAGGCAGTCAAAATGATCCTTAGAATTCTTCCCTACCTTATTCCTGTGCTGAGATACAGGCTGCTCCAACCTGCTGTAAAATGCTTGATTTCGAGAGTGAGCGAAACTAATGAAAACATTGTTGGGGTAAAAGCTAAAGGGAAAGACCTAGCACCAAATCCAATTTGCCATCTGATCTAACTTCTGGAGGCAGTCAAAATGATCCTTAGAATTCTTCCCTACCTTATTCCTGTGCTGAGATACAGGCTGCTCCAACCTGCTGTAAAATGCTTGATTTCGAGAGTGAGCGAAACTAATGAAAACATTGTTGGGGTAAAAGCTAAAGGGAAAGACCTAGCACCAAATCCAATTTGCCATCTGATCTAACTTCTGGAGGCAGTCAAAATGATCCTTAGAATTCTTCCCTACCTTATTCCTGTGCTGAGATACAGGCTGCTCCAACCTGCTGTAAAATGCTTGATTTCGAGAGTGAGCGAAACTAATGAAAACATTGTTGGGGTAAAAGCTAAAGGGAAAGACCTAGCACCAAATCCAATTTGCCATCTGATCTAACTTCTGGAGGCAGTCAAAATGATCCTTAGAATTCTTCCCTACCTTATTCCTGTGCTGAGATACAGGCTGCTCCAACCTGCTGTAAAATGCTTGATTTCGAGAGTGAGCGAAACTAATGAAAACATTGTTGGGGTAAAACCTAAAGGGAAAGACCTAGCACCAAATCCAATTTGCCATCTGATCTAACTTCTGGAGGCAGTCAAAATGATCCTTAGAATTCTTCCCTACCTTATTCCTGTGCTGAGATACAGGCTGCTCCAACCTGCTGTAAAATGCTTGATTTCGAGAGTGAGCGAAACTAATGAAAACATTGTTGGGGTAAAACCTAAAGGGAAAGACCTAGCACCAAATCCAATTTGCCATCTGATCTAACTTCTGGAGGCAGTCAAAATGATCCTTAGAATTCTTCCCTACCTTATTCCTGTGCTGAGATACAGGCTGCTCCAACCTGCTGTAAAATGCTTGATTTCGAGAGTGAGCGAAACTAATGAAAACATTGTTGGGGTAAAACCTAAAGGGAAAGACCTAGCACCAAATCCAATTTGCCATCTGATCTAACTTCTGGAGGCAGTCAAAATGATCCTTAGAATTCTTCCCTACCTTATTCCTGTGCTGAGATACAGGCTGCTCCAACCTGCTGTAAAATGCTTGATTTCGAGAGTGAGCGAAACTAATGAAAACATTGTTGGGGTAAAACCTAAAGGGAAAGACCTAGCACCAAATCCAATTTGCCATCTGATCTAACTTCTGGAGGCAGTCAAAATGATCCTTAGAATTCTTCCCTACCTTATTCCTGTGCTGAGCTACAGGCTGCTCCAACCTGCTGTAAAATGCTTGATTTCGAGAGTTAGCGAAACTAATGAAAACATTGTTGGGGTAAAACCTAAAGGGAAAGACCTAGCACCAAATCCAATTTGCCATCTGATCTAACTTCTGGAGGCAGTCAAAATGATCCTTAGAATTCTTCCCTACCTTATTCCTGTGCTGAGATACAGGCTGCTCCAACCTGCTGTAAAATGCTTGATTTCGAGAGTGAGCGAAACTAATGAAAACATTGTTGGGGTAAAACCTAAAGGGAAAGACCTAGCACCAAATCCAATTTGCCATCTGATCTAACTTCTGGAGGCAGTCAAAATGATCCTTAGAATTCTTCCCTACCTTATTCCTGTGCTGAGATACAGGCTGCTCCAACGTGCTGTAAAATGCTTGATTTCGAGAGTGAGCGAAACTAATGAAAACATTGTTGGGGTAAAACCTAAAGGGAAAGACCTAGCACCAAATCCAATTTGCCATCTGATCTAACTTCTGGAGGCAGTCAAAATGATCCTTAGAATTCTTCCCTACCTTATTCCTGTGCTGAGATACAGGCTGCTCCAACCTGCTGTAAAATGCTTGATTTCGAGAGTGAGCGAAACTAATGAAAACATTGTTGGGGTAAAACCTAAAGGGAAAGACCTAGCACCAAATCCAATTTGCCATCTGATCTAACTTCTGGAGGCAGTCAAAATGATCCTTAGAATTCTTCCCTACCTTATTCCTGTGCTGAGATACAGGCTGCTCCAACCTGCTGTAAAATGCTTGATTTCGAGAGTGAGCGAAACTAATGAAAACATTGTTGGGGTAAAAGCTAAAGGGAAAGACCTAGCACCAAATCCAATTTGCCATCTGATCTAACTTCTGGAGGCAGTCAAAATGATCCTTAGAATTCTTCCCTACCTTATTCCTGTGCTGAGATACAGGCTGCTCCAACCTGCTGTAAAATGCTTGATTTCGAGAGTGAGCGAAACTAATGAAAACATTGTTGGGGTAAAACCTAAAGGGAAAGACCTAGCACCAAATCCAATTTGCCATCTGATCTAACTTCTGGAGGCAGTCAAAATGATCCTTAGAATTCTTCCCTACCTTATTCCTGTGCTGAGATACAGGCTGCTCCAACCTGCTGTAAAATGCTTGATTTCGAGAGTGAGCGAAACTAATGAAAACTTTGTTGGGGTAAAACCTAAAGGGAAAGACCTAGCACCAAATCCAATTTGCCATCTGATCTAACTTCTGGAGGCAGTCAAAATGATCCTTAGAATTCTTCCCTACCTTATTCCTGTGCTGAGATACAGGCTGCTCCAACCTGCTGTAAAATGCTTGATTTCGAGAGTGAGCGAAACTAATGAAAACATTGTTGGGGTAAAACCTAAAGGGAAAGACCTAGCACCAAATCCAATTTGCCATCTGATCTAACTTCTGGAGGCAGTCAAAATGAGTATTTGAATTCTTCCCTACCTTATTCCTGTGCTGAGATACAGGCTGCTCCAACCTGCTGTAAAATGCTTGATTTCGAGAGTGAGCGAAACTAATGAAAACATTGTTGGGGTAAAACCTAAAGGGAAAGACCTAGCACCAAATCCAATTTGCCATCTGATCTAACTTCTGGAGGCAGTCAAAATGATCCTTAGAATTCTTCCCTACCTTATTCCTGTGCTGAGATACAGGCTGCTCCAACCTGCTGTAAAATGCTTGATTTCGAGAGTGAGCGAAACTAATGAAAACATTGTTGGGGTAAAACCTAAAGGGAAAGACCTAGCACCAAATCCAATTTGCCATCTGATCTAACTTCTGGAGGCAGTCAAAATGATCCTTAGAATTCTTCCCTACCTTATTCCTGTGCTGAGATACAGGCTGCTCCAACCTGCTGTAAAATGCTTGATTTCGAGAGTGAGCGAAACTAATGAAAACATTGTTGGGGTAAAACCTAAAGGGAAAGACCTAGCACCAAATCCAATTTGCCATCTGATCTAACTTCTGGAGGCAGTCAAAATGAGTATTTGAATTCTTCCCTACCTTATTCCTGTGCTGAGATACAGGCTGCTCCAACCTGCTGTAAAATGCTTGATTTCGAGAGTGAGCGAAACTAATGAAAACATTGTTGGGGTAAAACCTAAAGGGAAAGACCTAGCACCAAATCCAATTTGCCATCTGATCTAACTTCTGGAGGCAGTCAAAATGATCCTTAGAATTCTTCCCTACCTTATTCCTGTGCTGAGATACAGGCTGCTCCAACCTGCTGTAAAATGCTTGATTTCGAGAGTGAGCGAAACTAATGAAAACATTGTTGGGGTAAAACCTAAAGGGAAAGACCTAGCACCAAATCCAATTTGCCATCTGATCTAACTTCTGGAGGCAGTCAAAATGATCCTTAGAATTCTTCCCTACCTTATTCCTGTGCTGAGATACAGGCTGCTCCAACCTGCTGTAAAATGCTTGATTTCGAGAGTGAGCGAAACTAATGAAAACATTGTTGGGGTAAAAGCTAAAGGGAAAGACCTAGCACCAAATCCAATTTGCCATCTGATCTAACTTCTGGAGGCAGTCAAAATGATCCTTAGAATTCTTCCCTACCTTATTCCTGTGCTGAGATACAGGCTGCTCCAACCTGCTGTAAAATGCTTGATTTCGAGAGTGAGCGAAACTAATGAAAACATTGTTGGGGTAAAAGCTAAAGGGAAAGACCTAGCACCAAATTCCATTGGCCATCTGATCTAACTTCTGGAGGCAGTCAAAATGATCCTTAGAATTCTTCCCTACCTTATTCCTGTGCTGAGATACAGGCTGCTCCAACCTGCTGTAAAATGCTTGATTTCGAGAGTGAGCGAAACTAATGAAAACATTGTTGGGGTAAAACCTAAAGGGAAAGACCTAGCACCAAATCCAATTTGCCATCTGATCTAACTTCTGGAGGCAGTCAAAATGATCCTTAGAATTCTTCCCTACCTTATTCCTGTGCTGAGATACAGGCTGCTCCAACCTGCTGTAAAATGCTTGATTTCGAGAGTGAGCGAAACTAATGAAAACATTGTTGGGGTAAAAGCTAAAGGGAAAGACCTAGCACCAAATCCAATTTGCCATCTGATCTAACTTCTGGAGGCAGTCAAAATGATCCTTAGAATTCTTCCCTACCTTATTCCTGTGCTGAGATACAGGCTGCTCCAACCTGCTGTAAAATGCTTGATTTCGAGAGTGAGCGAAACTAATGAAAACATTGTTGGGGTAAAACCTAAAGGGAAAGACCTAGCACCAAATCCAATTTGCCATCTGATCTAACTTCTGGAGGCAGTCAAAATGATCCTTAGAATTCTTCCCTACCTTATTCCTGTGCTGAGATACAGGCTGCTCCAACCTGCTGTAAAATGCTTGATTTCGAGAGTGAGCGAAACTAATGAAAACATTGTTGGGGGTAAAACCTAAAGGGAAAGACCTAGCACCAAATCCAATTTGCCATCTGATCTAACTTCTGGAGGCAGTCAAAATGATCCTTAGAATTCTTCCCTACCTTATTCCTGTGCTGAGATACAGGCTGCTCCAACCTGCTGTAAAATGCTTGATTTCGAGAGTGAGCGAAACTAATGAAAACATTGTTGGGGTAAAACCTAAAGGGAAAGACCTAGCACCAAATCCAATTTGCCATCTGATCTAACTTCTGGAGGCAGTCAAAATGATCCTTAGAATTCTTCCCTACCTTATTCCTGTGCTGAGATACAGGCTGCTCCAACCTGCTGTAAAATGCTTGATTTCGAGAGTGAGCGAAACTAATGAAAACATTGTTGGGGTAAAACCTAAAGGGAAAGACCTAGCACCAAATCCAATTTGCCATCTGATCTAACTTCTGGAGGCAGTCAAAATGAGCCTTAGAATTCTTCCCTACCTTATTCCTGTGCTGAGATACAGGCTGCTCCAACCTGCTGTAAAATGCTTGATTTCGAGAGTGAGCGAAACTAATGAAAACATTGTTGGGGTAAAAGCTAAAGGGAAAGACCTAGCACCAAATCCAATTTGCCATCTGATCTAACTTCTGGAGGCAGTCAAAATGATCCTTAGAATTCTTCCCTACCTTATTCCTGTGCTGAGATACAGGCTGCTCCAACCTGCTGTAAAATGCTTGATTTCGAGAGTGAGCGAAACTAATGAAAACATTGTTGGGGTAAAACCTAAAGGGAAAGACCTAGCACCAAATCCAATTTGCCATCTGATCTAACTTCTGGAGGCAGTCAAAATGATCCTTAGAATTCTTCCCTACCTTATTCCTGTGCTGAGATACAGGCTGCTCCAACCTGCTGTAAAATGCTTGATTTCGAGAGTGAGCGAAACTAATGAAAACATTGTTGGGGTAAAACCTAAAGGGAAAGACCTAGCACCAAATCCAATTTGCCATATGATCTAACTTCTGGAGGCAGTCAAAATGATCCTTAGAATTCTTCCCTACCTTATTCCTGTGCTGAGATACAGGCTGCTCCAACCTGCTGTAAAATGCTTGATTTCGAGAGTGAGCGAAACTAATGAAAACATTGTTGGGGTAAAAGCTAAAGGGAAAGACCTAGCACCAAAGTCCATTGGCCATCTGATCTAACTTCTGGAGGCAGTCAAAATGATCCTTAGAATTCTTCCCTACCTTATTCCTGTGCTGAGATACAGGCTGCTCCAACCTGCTGTAAAATGCTTGATTTCGAGAGTGAGCGAAACTAATGAAAACATTGTTGGGGTAAAACCTAAAGGGAAAGACCTAGCACCAAATCCAATTTGCCATCTGATCTAACTTCTGGAGGCAGTCAAAATGATCCTTAGAATTCTTCCCTACCTTATTCCTGTGCTGAGATACAGGCTGCTCCAACCTGCTGTAAAATGCTTGATTTCGAGAGTGAGCGAAACTAATGAAAACATTGTTGGGGTAAAACCTAAAGGGAAAGACCTAGCACCAAATCCAATTTGCCATCTGATCTAACTTCTGGAGGCAGTCAAAATGATCCTTAGAATTCTTCCCTACCTTATTCCTGTGCTGAGATACAGGCTGCTCCAACCTGCTGTAAAATGCTTGATTTCGAGAGTGAGCGAAACTAATGAAAACATTGTTGGGGTAAAAGCTAAAGGGAAAGACCTAGCACCAAATCCAATTTGCCATCTGATCTAACTTCTGGAGGCAGTCAAAATGATCCTTAGAATTCTTCCCTACCTTATTCCTGTGCTGAGATACAGGCTGCTCCAACCTGCTGTAAAATGCTTGATTTCGAGAGTGAGCGAAACTAATGAAAACATTGTTGGGGTAAAACCTAAAGGGAAAGACCTAGCACCAAATCCAATTTGCCATCTGATCTAACTTCTGGAGGCAGTCAAAATGATCCTTAGAATTCTTCCCTACCTTATTCCTGTGCTGAGATACAGGCTGCTCCAACCTGCTGTAAAATGCTTGATTTCGAGAGTGAGCGAAACTAATGAAAACATTGTTGGGGTAAAAGCTAAAGGGAAAGACCTAGCACCAAATCCAATTTGCCATCTGATCTAACTTCTGGAGGCAGTCAAAATGATCCTTAGAATTCTTCCCTACCTTATTCCTGTGCTGAGATACAGGCTGCTCCAACCTGCTGTAAAATGCTTGATTTCGAGAGTGAGCGAAACTAATGAAAACATTGTTGGGGTAAAAGCTAAAGGGAAAGACCTAGCACCAAATCCAATTTGCCATCTGATCTAACTTCTGGAGGCAGTCAAAATGATCCTTAGAATTCTTCCCTACCTTATTCCTGTGCTGAGATACAGGCTGCTCCAACCTGCTGTAAAATGCTTGATTTCGAGAGTGAGCGAAACTAATGAAAACATTGTTGGGGTAAAACCTAAAGGGAAAGACCTAGCACCAAATCCAATTTGCCATCTGATCTAACTTCTGGAGGCAGTCAAAATGATCCTTAGAATTCTTCCCTACCTTATTCCTGTGCTGAGATACAGGCTGCTCCAACCTGCTGTAAAATGCTTGATTTCGAGAGTGAGCGAAACTAATGAAAACATTGTTGGGGTAAAACCTAAAGGGAAAGACCTAGCACCAAATCCAATTTGCCATCTGATCTAACTTCTGGAGGCAGTCAAAATGATCCTTAGAATTCTTCCCTACCTTATTCCTGTGCTGAGATACAGGCTGCTCCAACCTGCTGTAAAATGCTTGATTTCGAGAGTGAGCGAAACTAATGAAAACATTGTTGGGGTAAAACCTAAAGGGAAAGACCTAGCACCAAATCCAATTTGCCATCTGATCTAACTTCTGGAGGCAGTCAAAATGAGTATTTGAATTCTTCCCTACCTTATTCCTGTGCTGAGATACAGGCTGCTCCAACCTGCTGTAAAATGCTTGATTTCGAGAGTGAGCGAAACTAATGAAAACATTGTTGGGGTAAAACCTAAAGGGAAAGACCTAGCACCAAATCCAATTTGCCATCTGATCTAACTTCTGGAGGCAGTCAAAATGAGTATTTGAATTCTTCCCTACCTTATTCCTGTGCTGAGATACAGGCTGCTCCAACCTGCTGTAAAATGCTTGATTTCGAGAGTGAGCGAAACTAATGAAAACATTGTTGGGGTAAAACCTAAAGGGAAAGACCTAGCACCAAATCCAATTTGCCATCTGATCTAACTTCTGGAGGCAGTCAAAATGATCCTTAGAATTCTTCCCTACCTTATTCCTGTGCTGAGATACAGGCTGCTCCAACCTGCTGTAAAATGCTTGATTTCGAGAGTGAGCGAAACTAATGAAAACATTGTTGGGGTAAAACCTAAAGGGAAAGACCTAGCACCAAATCCAATTTGCCATCTGATCTAACTTCTGGAGGCAGTCAAAATGATCCTTAGAATTCTTCCCTACCTTATTCCTGTGCTGAGATACAGGCTGCTCCAACCTGCTGTAAAATGCTTGATTTCGAGAGTGAGCGAAACTAATGAAAACATTGTTGGGGTAAAACCTAAAGGGAAAGA
This sequence comes from Melanerpes formicivorus, assembly GCF_026170545.1. Taxonomy (NCBI): domain Eukaryota; kingdom Metazoa; phylum Chordata; class Aves; order Piciformes; family Picidae; genus Melanerpes; species Melanerpes formicivorus. The sequence continues at coordinate 3,900 of NW_027144767.1, read as the reverse complement.
CCTAGCACCAAATCCAATTTGCCATCTGATCTAACTTCTGGAGGCAGTCAAAATGAGTATTTGAATTCTTCCCTACCTTATTCCTGTGCTGAGATACAGGCTGCTCCAACCTGCTGTAAAATGCTTGATTTCGAGAGTGAGCGAAACTAATGAAAACATTGTTGGGGTAAAACCTAAAGGGAAAGACCTAGCACCAAATCCAATTTGCCATCTGATCTAACTTCTGGAGGCAGTCAAAATGATCCTTAGAATTCTTCCCTACCTTATTCCTGTGCTGAGATACAGGCTGCTCCAACCTGCTGTAAAATGCTTGATTTCGAGAGTGAGCGAAACTAATGAAAACATTGTTGGGGTAAAACCTAAAGGGAAAGACCTAGCACCAAATCCAATTTGCCATCTGATCTAACTTCTGGAGGCAGTCAAAATGATCCTTAGAATTCTTCCCTACCTTATTCCTGTGCTGAGATACAGGCTGCTCCAACCTGCTGTAAAATGCTTGATTTCGAGAGTGAGCGAAACTAATGAAAACATTGTTGGGGTAAAACCTAAAGGGAAAGACCTAGCACCAAATCCAATTTGCCATCTGATCTAACTTCTGGAGGCAGTCAAAATGATCCTTAGAATTCTTCCCTACCTTATTCCTGTGCTGAGATACAGGCTGCTCCAACCTGCTGTAAAATGCTTGATTTCGAGAGTGAGCGAAACTAATGAAAACATTGTTGGGGTAAAACCTAAAGGGAAAGACCTAGCACCAAATTCCATTGGCCATCTGATCTAACTTCTGGAGGCAGTCAAAATGATCCTTAGAATTCTTCCCTACCTTATTCCTGTGCTGAGATACAGGCTGCTCCAACCTGCTGTAAAATGCTTGATTTCGAGAGTGAGCGAAACTAATGAAAACATTGTTGGGGTAAAACCTAAAGGGAAAGACCTAGCACCAAATCCAATTTGCCATCTGATCTAACTTCTGGAGGCAGTCAAAATGATCCTTAGAATTCTTCCCTACCTTATTCCTGTGCTGAGATACAGGCTGCTCCAACCTGCTGTAAAATGCTTGATTTCGAGAGTGAGCGAAACTAATGAAAACATTGTTGGGGTAAAACCTAAAGGGAAAGACCTAGCACCAAATCCAATTTGCCATCTGATCTAACTTCTGGAGGCAGTCAAAATGATCCTTAGAATTCTTCCCTACCTTATTCCTGTGCTGAGATACAGGCTGCTCCAACCTGCTGTAAAATGCTTGATTTCGAGAGTGAGCGAAACTAATGAAAACATTGTTGGGGTAAAACCTAAAGGGAAAGACCTAGCACCAAATCCAATTTGCCATCTGATCTAACTTCTGGAGGCAGTCAAAATGATCCTTAGAATTCTTCCCTACCTTATTCCTGTGCTGAGATACAGGCTGCTCCAACCTGCTGTAAAATGCTTGATTTCGAGAGTGAGCGAAACTAATGAAAACATTGTTGGGGTAAAACCTAAAGGGAAAGACCTAGCACCAAATCCAATTTGCCATCTGATCTAACTTCTGGAGGCAGTCAAAATGATCCTTAGAATTCTTCCCTACCTTATTCCTGTGCTGAGATACAGGCTGCTCCAACCTGCTGTAAAATGCTTGATTTCGAGAGTGAGCGAAACTAATGAAAACATTGTTGGGGTAAAACCTAAAGGGAAAGACCTAGCACCAAATCCAATTTGCCATCTGATCTAACTTCTGGAGGCAGTCAAAATGATCCTTAGAATTCTTCCCTACCTTATTCCTGTGCTGAGATACAGGCTGCTCCAACCTGCTGTAAAATGCTTGATTTCGAGAGTGAGCGAAACTAATGAAAACATTGTTGGGGTAAAACCTAAAGGGAAAGACCTAGCACCAAATCCAATTTGCCATCTGATCTAACTTCTGGAGGCAGTCAAAATGAGCCTTAGAATTCTTCCCTACCTTATTCCTGTGCTGAGATACAGGCTGCTCCAACCTGCTGTAAAATGCTTGATTTCGAGAGTGAGCGAAACTAATGAAAACATTGTTGGGGTAAAAGCTAAAGGGAAAGACCTAGCACCAAATCCAATTTGCCATCTGATCTAACTTCTGGAGGCAGTCAAAATGATCCTTAGAATTCTTCCCTACCTTATTCCTGTGCTGAGATACAGGCTGCTCCAACCTGCTGTAAAATGCTTGATTTCGAGAGTGAGCGAAACTAATGAAAACATTGTTGGGGTAAAACCTAAAGGGAAAGACCTAGCACCAAATCCAATTTGCCATCTGATCTAACTTCTGGAGGCAGTCAAAATGAGCCTTAGAATTCTTCCCTACCTTATTCCTGTGCTGAGATACAGGCTGCTCCAACCTGCTGTAAAATGCTTGATTTCGAGAGTGAGCGAAACTAATGAAAACATTGTTGGGGTAAAACCTAAAGGGAAAGACCTAGCACCCACCAAATCCAATTTGCCATATGATCTAACTTCTGGAGGCAGTCAAAATGATCCTTAGAATTCTTCCCTACCTTATTCCTGTGCTGAGATACAGGCTGCTCCAACCTGCTGTAAAATGCTTGATTTCGAGAGTGAGCGAAACTAATGAAAAACATTGTTGGGGTAAAAGCTAAAGGGAAAGACCTAGCACCAAAGTCCATTGGCCATCTGATCTAACTTCTGGAGGCAGTCAAAATGATCCTTAGAATTCTTCCCTACCTTATTCCTGTGCTGAGATACAGGCTGCTCCAACCTGCTGTAAAATGCTTGATTTCGAGAGTGAGCGAAACTAATGAAAACATTGTTGGGGTAAAACCTAAAGGGAAAGACCTAGCACCAAATCCAATTTGCCATCTGATCTAACTTCTGGAGGCAGTCAAAATGATCCTTAGAATTCTTCCCTACCTTATTCTGTGCTGAGATACAGGCTGCTCCAACCTGCTGTAAAATGCTTGATTTCGAGAGTGAGCGAAACTAATGAAAACATTGTTGGGGTAAAACCTAAAGGGAAAGACCTAGCACCAAATCCAATTTGCCATCTGATCTAACTTCTGGAGGCAGTCAAAATGATCCTTAGAATTCTTCCCTACCTTATTCCTGTGCTGAGATACAGGCTGCTCCAACCTGCTGTAAAATGCTTGATTTCGAGAGTGAGCGAAACTAATGAAAACATTGTTGGGGTAAAACCTAAAGGGAAAGACCTAGCACCAAATCCAATTTGCCATCTGATCTAACTTCTGGAGGCAGTCAAAATGATCCTTAGAATTCTTCCCTACCTTATTCCTGTGCTGAGATACAGGCTGCTCCAACCTGCTGTAAAATGCTTGATTTCGAGAGTGAGCGAAACTAATGAAAACATTGTTGGGGTAAAACCTAAAGGGAAAGACCTAGCACCAAATCCAATTTGCCATCTGATCTAACTTCTGGAGGCAGTCAAAATGATCCTTAGAATTCTTCCCTACCTTATTCCTGTGCTGAGATACAGGCTGCTCCAACCTGCTGTAAAATGCTTGATTTCGAGAGTGAGCGAAACTAATGAAAACATTGTTGGGGTAAAAGCTAAAGGGAAAGACCTAGCACCAAATCCAATTTGCCATCTGATCTAACTTCTGGAGGCAGTCAAAATGATCCTTAGAATTCTTCCCTACCTTATTCCTGTGCTGAGATACAGGCTGCTCCAACCTGCTGTAAAATGCTTGATTTCGAGAGTGAGCGAAACTAATGAAAACATTGTTGGGGTAAAAGCTAAAGGGAAAGACCTAGCACCAAATCCAATTTGCCATCTGATCTAACTTCTGGAGGCAGTCAAAATGATCCTTAGAATTCTTCCCTACCTTATTCCTGTGCTGAGATACAGGCTGCTCCAACCTGCTGTAAAATGCTTGATTTCGAGAGTGAGCGAAACTAATGAAAACATTGTTGGGTAAAACCTAA